>NC_048598.1:83035633-83112288 GCF_003668045.3 Cricetulus griseus | reverse complement strand
GTAAAGCACACCCAGGGTCGTAAAGCCTAGCGCCACCAGCTAACCTCTGATTGGCTCCTTGTCACGAGTCAGGCATCTGACTTTAGTGACTAGGTTAAGGTCATAGAAGCACATGTTCGACCATTATGGCTGCCAAAAGGGAAACCGGTTCCTTCAAGAGAAGTAGAGAAAGGGTCTTTCCCAGAACCACACAAAGGCCTGGGCCTACACACAACACACACACACACACACACACACACACACACACACACACAGAGAGAGAGAGAGAGAGAGAGAGAGAGAGAGAGAGAGAGAGAGAGTTTAGACAGCCAAGATGTTGCAGGGGACAAATTCACTTTGGAGACTCACTATGATGCTAGTCTTTCCAAAAGCAAAGACTTCTGAAGGGCATCAAGAGAAGCTCATCTCAAAAAGCAAACCTGAAACTGATTAAGATTGTTCAGCCGCATAGGGTACAGGAACAAAGTGTGCTAACTTCAAGCTGCCTGTTAAAGGAAGGCTGTTAATCTCAGAACATTGCCTCTTATTATGCTTGAAGGTGATGGTACAGTGAAGACACTCACAGGCTTTCTAAGGGACATCGGAAATATGCCAACATGGTAAAGCTGGGGGTGGGGGAGGCGGAGAAAGGAAGTAGAAGGAAGCAGGGATGGATGGGAAGGAAGCAGAAGGAACTCATAAATATCTTAGTCCAAATAAAGAGAAAAAGGAGAGGAGGGAGGGAGGTGTGAAGACGAAAGGCGACTAGCATCACAAATGGGGAAGAAAAGGAGAGTTCCTTGAGAAACTTCAAAGGAAACAAGTAAACAAAGGGAGAGCAAGAACGGAAAAGAGAGATGAGCAGGTACAAGCACGGGTGCCCTTTGTTAATCAATAGGCATAAACATGGTTTTCCTCTGTTTAGGAATAACCATCAGAATAAAAATTAAATGTCAACTTTCCAAGCCTGGTAGTAATGGCGCACATCTTTAATCCCAGCACTCGAGAGGCAGAGGCAGGAAGTTCTCTTTGAGGTCAGCCTGGTCTATAGAACAAGTTCCAAGAAAGCGAGGGATACACAGAGAAACCCTGTCTCAAAAAAACAAAATGAAAAAAAGAAGGTCCAACTTCCTAGCCTATCACCTCAAAAAGGTAATTGTTTAAGAAAGCATAAGACATTGAGGAGATTCCCAGATCCTTTAGTCCTTTGTCCTTTAGTCTGTAAATGTGATACATTAATACATTTTCTGTTGTCACTCTGCTCCTCAAAGAAACTGTAACTAATCATATTTATAAATTTTCTTTCTATAGAAAATACTGATTCTTTTTTGCATCTAGAGTCATAAAAGCAATGGTCCTAACTTTTTTTGTTGCATTTCCATGTTTTGATTTTGTATGTTTTAACAAGATCTCCCAAGCTGATCTCAAATTTGCCATCCTTCTGCCTCAGCCTCCTGAGTGTTCTTGTTCATCAGATTGAGCTGGTTCCCAATAAATACATTTTTGAATACCTCATGATTTCATGCATAGCACAGTTCGGTGAGCTCAGGCAGCAGGCCCCACTGTAGACATTCACTCTGACAATATGTCAAGGCATCCTCAGTCAACTGTCTCTTGGAGATTTGTGTCAGGGCAGCCGCTGCACCTGGTAGTAATCCCCTCTACCCCAAGGATTACTGCCGCCCATAGCCTCACCATTCGGGGATTATGGATACTGTCGATGTTCATTCAAAATATATTGAAGAAAGGGCCTTAGATGCTTCCAACTCAGAGCTACCACACTGTTTGAGATGGTGGACATGTTTATTCTTATTTAAACTTATTTAAACTTCTTATGTAAAAAAAGTTTACATGTATATTGAAACACATTGTGTGATATGTGAGAAACTTGGATAAAACAAAGTCAGGTAAGTTGGGGTGTCTGCCATAGTCTTTATACCATGAAAATCCTCACCTATCTCACAAGAATCCTACTCGAGGAGGAATAGCATGAGATTTCCCACACAAAACTGCTTTCTAGACAGTGAAAAGCCACGTGCATAAAATAATCAGGAGTTGAGCGGCCTGCATGCCCACGGGCATTCAAACCTTACATTTCAGTTGAGTCCTCTGAGCAGCAGGGAAGTACATACGACCGCTGCTGTAGGCAGACAGCTTGGGTATCTTCTAAAGAAATGGAATGTGTTTCTATTTCATGACGAAAGTGAAGATTACTATATAAATTGACTACATGACTGCTCCATGGTGTGGTTAAAGAGAAAGGTTTTATTGTAGCCATGAGGGAGAGAATGGCCCAGGGCATCTGAATAAGTCCAGAACAGAGAGAGTGTGTAGTAGATTCAACATGCCCAGCCAGCATATTGGACCTGGCCAAAAGAGAAGCAGGAGCAGAGTTGAGAGAGGGGGGGGGAGGGAAGGAGGGAGGGAGGGGTGAAGACAGAGAGTGTAGGCAACAGAGAGAAGTGTGGCTGAAATAGCAGGGTTATAAGAATAAGTAGCTGGGGGAGAGGAGCCTCTCCAGGGAGTTGAAGAAGTTTAGAGTAGGGGAAGAGGTGATAATAGCTGAGAAGAGCCAGCCTCAACTCTAAAATGTGTAACAGGTACTTGTGATGCACTTTGGTTTGCTCTGTTCCTTCTGCCAGTGATGAGGGAAATGGTAGAGGGGAACCAGCTTCACAAGTTCCTGAGGAAATCTGGATTTTGTTTAAACACCAGAATTTGGGGAAATGTAGTTTCCTGTGGACCTGACAATTATCACCTGTGAATTAAGGGTCTCTAGGTGTGTTGTAGTGTAAATTAGCTATGTTCTCCAAAGACAAGAAACAACAAGGCTCTCTTGGCCCATTGAAGGACTCCTGCTTGGGCATAGATGAGACAGCCATTGAAGGTCACCAATTTTGAATTTTTTTCTGTTAAAAAAAAAAAAGACCTGAGACACATATCCCTTCATTTCTCTTCATAAAAGGGTAACATGTGTGTAATGGTTTGAATTAGGGTGTCCATAATAGACCCATGCATTTCAATACTTAGTCCCCAAATTGATGGCACTATTTGGGAGGTTTAGGAGGTGTGGCGTTTTGGGGGGGGGGAAGTACATCATTAGAGGCAGGCTTTGAACATTTAAAGACTTCTGTTAACTTTCTCTGCTTCCTGCTTGTGGCTCATGGCCCAAATCAACTCTCCCTTCTATAAGTTGCCTTGGCCACGGTGTTTTATCATAGCAATAGAAAAGTAACCAAGACACCAAATAAGGGAATCAAGAAAAGTACAAGGATGGGTGCGCTGTTAAGGAAAAAATAGAAATGGAATGCCCCAGGGTTCTTCTATGTTATCTCTCCATCCTGAAAACCCTCCCTTATTTTAAAATATTGAGTTGTTGGATAATAAATCACATCAGGATCAGTTTACCTGCAGTCAAACTCTATTTTGCTTACCCATGTTTTTAGCTCTTTAAATTAGTTTTCATTCTTTGAAACTCAGGAGACCAGAGTTCCTCTTAGCATTCTGTCTGAGCCATACATAGAAATCCTCTGTAGCCAGGATTCCTCAGCACAGTTTAATATGGTCTCCATCACTCCCTTAGGCTTCCCCACCATGGAAGCTACCATCTTCATCTGTTGTGTTTATTTTAGATACCTGGAAGCTCCCATGTTTCCTATCCGGAATCACTGCATGAATCCATTCTCCCTTCTAAAGCTTCCTTTTCCAGGTGCCCCCAACACCAAGGTGCAATCAGGGTCTCCCCATGCTCAACACTTGGCCTGCATGTTCTCCTGAAACTCCAGAGGGCACTATAATGTGGGCAGTCAAGGGGCTTACCTTCAAGAGGTTCCAGGCAAACAGGTAATCATGACTAGGGTCATTCCAACTCTACCACCTGGTCTGAATGGTCTCTGAGGCAAGGGAGACTAATTACATCACTGGATAGCAGCTGACTCCTTTTGGGGGGCAGACTTATACATGAATCCCAAAAACAACTGTTCTAGGTGTTACCACATGAGCTGTCTTACCCTAGGAAAAGAACAGGTGAGACTTCCTTTGTCATCATAGTGACTCCATTTTAACTTTTCTCAGAGAGAGGAAATTAACATTATCAGACCTGAGGCATATTAAGAGAGTGTGAACAAGCTGTGCTTGAGATAAACATGGATGTGTTTTCCATAATTTTCTTACTAGGCTGCGTTATTTAGATTTCTGCCTCAATGCGTGGTGTTTCAGAACTATCAAAGTCCTATAATTAGATCTTCTCTCCCAGCTTTAAGATTACAGTGATTCATCCTGCTGGAAGATCATCTGGGTTCCCTCAAGCATTTGATTGCTGTAGACATCCCACCTGCTACTCAAGGCATGCCATGACCATGAACCCACCAAAGAGCTCGGGGCTGATGGCTCTGTTTTCCTTCCTGAGCCAAAGCCAAACCTAAAAGGGTCAAATAAGTCACTTAAAAATAAATACTGGGCACTATCTGTTCTGGGAAAGCAAGCATGGGGTGAAGGGATAGCAGACAAAGAGGGCAGAGAGAGCTGTTGCCAAATGCCACTTATGTTTATATATATATTTTAAGTACTGCCTAGTGTGTTCATCCTTCTTGGCACTTGTTTATTATTCTTCATGCCTCTCTCCAGCCCCAGAGCAGAGAAAGAAAATAATAATCGGAGCAGAAGAAAAACAAGATTCAAGGCAGCTCCTGTCAATCAAAACAAGGATTGGGACATCTTTCCAGGAAGGCAAGGAATGCTGTAAGAGAGACCAGAGAGCAAACGATAAGTAGAAGGTAAATTAAAAGTAGGGGGAGGAATAAATTAGGAAATCCAGTGGACCATGGGCCAAGGCATATTCTGAAATCAACATTTTCATAATAACTTCTTATCTTTATTTCTAAACTCCTATGTTATGCTTTTAGATAAGCTACAAAACAAAAGGGATGCCACTCATCAGCTCTTTACACCCCAATAAACACTAGTAGGAGATTTCTCATATGGAATATTAGTAATTCCCCTGAAGTGCAGCTTTGATGAAGTTGATTTCTCTGTTCTTGAGAATGTCATACAGGTATGAAGTAAAACATGATCAGTACACAATGGGAGAAGTCTGGTAACCATTTCAATGACCTCAGAAATTATTAGTATAAAATAAGCTGTTGAGGTTGGTTGAAGAGCCTGCCAGTCTTCCACAAGAAATGGACAGTACTTCTCACCTCTCCTGGTAAGATACAATTAAAAGGACTCTGAGAGATGAAGCAATGGAAAAACCACCCTGGGGCATGACTAAGACTTTGTATTGCCATTAAGTCAAAACCAGACATTTTTTAACCTCCAAAATAAATGCCAAGCCCAAGAAAATAGAAATGGTAACTGGTGGGAAAGAGTGGGCATAAGTATTAAAGAGATTATGAGCAAGAGTCCAAAACCACAAGGCAGGTCATGGATGTTAACCATGTCAGTCAGCATCATTGTCCTGAAAATGAATAATGTCTACTAGCACTCAGAGTGGAGCATTACCCTTTGTTACTGTGTGAAAACAGCAGAGAAGACATGTGGGTGTTCCATATCAGTCCTTCAGTTTCCTGCACCAGAGATCCTACAAATAACATAAGACAAAATACAAAAAAAGAGCTAGGGTGACAAGCATTAAGACCTTTAAAAGAGCAAGAGCAGGTGCAGATGCAGCCTGACCCTTCCCATCAAAAACCAAGCACCCACCTAGGACATCTGGATTAGCTCTCATCTGATTTGCATGCTCAATGAACAGCCCATAACTTCCCTCATCAAGTCTCAATATCTGGACCAAAAGTTTTGCTTCCCCAACACACACACACACACACACACACACACACACACACACACACACACACACACACACACTTCATTATTTCCCTAAGGCGTGTGGAAGTTTCTGACTGAATAAGAGGTAAGTTCAAATTCCAAAGGCATGTGCTGAAGGCCTTATGACTTCAGTCTTCTTATTTCCTTTTATAGTCACCTCTTCTAACCAGCTTCTCTACACCTCTAAGGAAATATGCTTTTCTGTAATTATATGATTATTTCACTCTAGCCTCCTGAGTTCTCCTGCCACACATCCCACTCCAGAAGAGCATCTTATCCTGGCCCTTCCCGAGCCAGCGATCCCCAGCCCCATCCACTGTTGATTAGGCTTTTGACTGGTTTAAGAAGCTAGTAAATTCAAATTCACTGCTCTTGCCCATCAGAAAAGAAATGCTTCCTCTTCTAGAACTTTCTCTGACTCTAAACATGCAAATTCTAGGAGTTCCAATTTTATTAACATAATATCTTAATCCTTCGAAAGCAAAGGCAGCTCATGGTGGTAATGATATTGGCAGGATCATTCTTTAATTGTCTTAGAAATTCTCCAGAAAATGAGATCTTGATCCAAATATGTTGTATATGTCAGAATAAATAAGTTGTTGTAGCACTATATTTATAACAAGAAATGGGTTTTGGCCTTTGAACGCTTCCTGACATAGAACATCCACATCCTTGTAGTTTCCTGGGAAATAGCGGTGCTGAGTGTATTTCTTCTTCATTCTACAATCTTTATCTTCATTTCCTTTGGTAGAATTCCCAATCCCTTAGAGTTTCCTGGGTGCTGGAGTTTCTTTGATGAGATCCTTATTGATAGGAATTTCTTAGATGAACTACTAGGTAATGGGAGTTTGTTTGATGGGCTCCTTGGATGAGCACTGGCCACAAGATTAAGCAATGGATAAAAATGTGGAGCTTTCATCTGCCACCACCCATCATTCAGGAAGGAGAGAGGGAACAGAAATCAAATGACCAAGCAGTCATCCCTAGATGATAAAGCTTCCATAAAAATCCCTGAAGGAGATTTTGAGAACTTCCAGTTGAGTGAAGACATCAACATGCCCATTGAGCTCTCTGCTTGCATTAGCTCTCTCCAGCCTCAGGCAGCCTGCTCCTTTCCTTTCTACCTTGGTGGACCCAAATCCTCTGGAACCATAGCCACAAATGAACCCTTTCTTCTCTAAGTTGCCTTGGCCATGGTGCTTTATCACAGCAATAGAAAAGTAACTAATATACCATATGATCCAGCAACCCCACTACTGGATGCATATTCAATCTAAAGTAAGTCTCAAATCAATACTGTTTCACACCCAAAAAGTACAAACAAACCAAGTGTCCATCCATCAATATGTGAATCAATAAACAAAATATGGCATGTGCATATAGCAGAATATCATTGAGCCTTCAAGAAGAAAATTCTGTCTCATGCCACAAATGAACTAACCTTGAGGACATTATGCTAAGTGAAGTAAATAGTCATAAAAAGCCAAATACTGTAGGATTCTAAAGCAGGAAAATTCACAAAACATGAAGCTGAAAGGTGGTAACTAGGAGCTTGGTGGCGGGGGAGACCCCACAAAAAACAGGACAGCTTAATGTCTTGGTTTGGCTTCAAAGTCTACATGTTTTTTGTAAGTTGTTGTTTTTTAATTTTTTATATATTTTTATTTAATTTAGACCAATCCCATTTCCCTCTCCCTCCCATCCTCCCATAACCCCCACTCACCCCCCATCCACTCCCCAGGGGGAATAAGGCCTTTCCTGGGGGATCATCAAAGTCTGTCACATCATTTGGGGCAGGGCCTAGGCCCTCCCTTGTGTGTCTATGCTAATGTTTTATGAAAGTATGGACACTGCTAGAGATTTGTGAGTTCATGCTGTTTTCAAGTTTGCTGCAGGAACCAGGGTAATATTTTAGAAATTATGGACCTAACTTCTCAGTCACCATAGTACACAGCATGAGGCTGTCCCCTAAGGACTTGGACATCCTCAAGATCTCTTTTCATCTTAATAAGCCACCAAAAGAAGCAGTAGCCATGTGGAAAATGTTGCACTGGGAATTCAAACCCAAGCTTTCCTACTTCTTGGCTGTGTGGTTCTGAAAACACTGAACTCTCTGAGCCTTGGTTTTTCCCATCCATTAAATGGGGATGATAATATGCCCTACGAGATTCTGTGTCACCCAACTAGTGGAGACAGGTTTATTCTGAATCTTAACACCACTAACAGCAGGACCTGACTGTATAAATTGATGACACGACCATTCTGAGGTATGGTTAAGGGGAAGGCTTTATTGTAGATATGAGAGAGAGGAGAGGCAGAGGCATCTGGAAGAGTCTAGAGCAGAGAAACAAAGTAGTAGATGAAACATGGCAACCAGAATGGGCCTGGCCATGAGGGAAGCAGGAACAGAGCAGAAAGTGAGAAAGGTACATAGAGAGAGGGAGAACAGAGAGGAGGAGGAAACAGAGAGGCGGACAAAAGAGAGACCATAGGTGGAATAACAGGGTTGTAAGGAGAATTAATAACTTTAGGGATTTAAGGTAGGGGGGATGTGAGAAGAGCTAGGATGCTAGAGGCCAGCATGTACTTTGGTATGCTAATAGGCAAACCTATAGACAGATAGCCATTTGTCCCTTCTGCCAGTGATAAGGAAGTGGCTATATATAAGTCAGTGTTCTAGTAAGTCTTCATAATAAAAACCTGGAGTCAGATTTCAGGGTATACTCTGAAAGATCAGCTAAGTAAAGGAGCTGGTCACTAGAGAGACTCTTACCTCTACTGAATCCTCAAACGAAATGGGTGATCCTGTCTCTGGGAATCCTCAGACTGAATGCAACGAGATCCTTTCTCTTCCCACCTTATATTCCTCTCTCTGCCCAGACAGATCACTCCTGTCTCCACTTTCCTAGTGGTGGGATTAAAGACATGTGATCCCAAGTGCTGGAATCAAAGGTGTGAGCTCTGTTTCTCTTTTAAGGCTATACAATCAATCTTGTATAGCCCTGGGTGGCCTTGAACTCACACGGATTCATCTGCCTCTGCCTGCCAAGTGCTGGGATTAAAGATGTATGCCACCAATGCCTGGTCTCTAAGGCTAATTAGTGTCTTAGCTCCTCACTCTGATCTTCAGGCAAGTTTATTTGTTAGATCATAAACAAAATATCACCACAAGTGTTCTCTATAGAAACAGAAATTATGGACTGAATCTCTCAATTGGTAGATATGATAGATAGATAGATAGATAGATAGATAGATAGATAGACAGATAGACGACAGATAATAGATAAAGATAGATACACAGATAAATAATAGAGATAGATGGATAGATAGATAGATAGATAGATAGATAGATAGATGATATATAGGCAGATACACAGACAGATAATAGAGATGATAAATACATACATACATACATACATACATACATACATACATACATACATAGAAACATAGATAGATAATTAGAATGACTTTCAGGCTATGGTCTAGCTGATCCAAAAATGGTTAGCTCTGAATGGGAAGTCCAAGAATCCAGAAGTTGTTCAGTCCATGAGGCTGGATGTCTCATCCAGCCTTCAGTAGACTCTGGAATCCTGAAGAAGCTGGCACTAATGCCAGGGAAGGAATGAAATTCCTAGCAAGACTAGAGCAAGCAGGCAAAGAGCAAAAGCTTCCTCTTCCATATCCTGGTATAGGCTCCAGCAGAAGCTGTGGCCCAGATTAAAGGTGTGTCTTCCCACCTCAAGATCAGGATTGCAAGTGGATCTATTTCAAAATTAAGAAAAAAAATCTCTCCATTTTCAGATTTAGTTAATTCCAGAGGTAGTCAAGTTGACAAACAAGAATAGCTAGCCATCACAGGCTCCTTTTGGTAGAGGGGAAGAGGCTTCTCAATTTCCTGAGGAAAGCTGACTTTTGTCTCACCTCCAAAATTTAGGGAAATGGAGTTTCCTTTAGACCTGACACTGACCAGAAAGTTCTTCCACATAAAATGTCAAAACATCCTGTCTTCTTCACAGTGTGAGAACAGAATGAGATGAGGTGAAGTGTGCTGCCCATGGTAACCACCCAGTTTGGGTTTCTGTTTCCATGTAGTCAGTCCACTATCAGCTTTGGAAAGCAATCAACTGAGATCTACTATGAAGACCAGAGAACTGTCTGATTCTCCCATGCTATGATTTTCAGGCCTAAATTAAGATGCATCTGTAATTGTGATGTGGGAGAGGCTCTGGAGAATGAACAGTCAGAGAGTGTGGGTCGAGTGATTAGGAAAGAAACAGGGGAATAGACTTCAGTGCTGGCATTGCATGGGCATTGGACAGGACTCAGAAAAAGATGCAAGGTGACTTGAAGTCTCGTATCCTCAGCCTTCCATTAGCACCAGCTGAGGCCTCAATCCCAGTGTAGGTAGCACAGCTCGGTGCCTTCCTCCTGCATCACACTAATTTCCCAAAGATTCATCTGCTGACTCTATTTTTAAAATAGGATTTAGAGGATAGACTTTAAATATGAATTAATTCATATAAAAAAGACCCTTGTGTAATTAATCAGACTTTTTTTGGATTTTGTTTTCCTAAGATATGGTCCTCCATTTCACCCCAACCTTGAGTGAGCCCACAGTTTTGGGGGGAAAACAAGAGATTTCTGCTTTGATCTTGGTTCCATCCCTTCATTCCCGATGTCTACAGAGCTTCTGGTAATGGGAACATTGTGTCTCAGGAAGGTGGTAAATACAAAAGACAGACCAGGGTCTGCTTCCTGGACTTTAGGTGACCTTGGGAGATTTATTTTCATTTTGAGTTTTTCTTCCTATAGTGGAAATATAGGAATGCATCACCTATCCCTCACTCCTGACCACAGCCAAAGCTCATTAATGTTTATGTGAATCTCAGGGAGGGCTCTGAAACCTTTAAGGAAAGAAAAGCCATCTGAAGCTTTCTGACACTGGCTGACACTTATGATCCTACAGGGACTTACTGGTCACCCAGGTGAGTGACTATTTTGAGGAACCAGCTCACTATAAACCGTGTTAACCACCCAGGGTGATAGCATGTCTGCCCTCGGTCATATTAATCTATTTTCCATCGATTCTGGCCTGCTTTCCAGCAATTTTCTTCTTCTGATCTGTTTCACATTGTGTGTCATAAAAGACCTTGAGTGATACCAAATGTGATTAAAGTTGCCAAGAAGGAAGATTCAACAGAATGTATTAAATGGATTGGTCCAAAGATACAGTTACAGTGAATTGGAAAACCAATGTGGAAAGAGTGAGGAGTATCACTCTTGGGGAAAGTGGGTTGCCAGAACAACAAGCCGCCTCCCTTCCCAGTGTCTATTGGTACCATTGATGTGCTCACTAGGTGTCAGGCATGGGGCCATGGGCTTCACCCACACCACTGATGATTTAGAGCAATGGTTCTCGGTCTTCCTGATGCTGAGATTCTTTAATACAGTTCTTCATGGTGTGGCGACCCCTAACCACAAAACTCATTTTGTTGCTACTTCACAACTGTAATTTTGTGATTGTTATAAGTGTTCATGTAAATATTTGACTTGGGACTCCCAAAGGGGTCTCAATCCACAGGTTGAGAACAGCTGATCTAGAAGCCATAAGACATTGCTTGCTAGGTACAGTTGAATAGCCGAGATTTGTCTGATATCACATAGCTAGGAAAGTGACAGAACTGCCATTTAAGAACAGTTCATCCTGCCTCAAAATTTTTGGTTATCTCTCTCACAAACTCTGGTCCTACAAATGGTCCCTTGGAGATCCCTGACTGTTCTGAAAATGGAGAAATGAAGAAAGAAAGCTGATTCGAGCAAGTGTGCATTTCCTAGGCATGAAATGTTAATAGTGTTTACAAGACAAAATGGACTATGAGGGCCTGAATGTGACTCAACATCCATCTCTACAGGAGAGAAGAAACTAGCATGTGACAGACCCAGAGTCTGTTCCATCCTTTGTCACTAAAGAGTCAAAATGACCATTTCCTCTGGATGCTCTGAGTTTTTTCACTCTAAAATTGTGTTAAAACTATCTACTTGGAAAAGTTACTGAGTGGCTGACTCAACACACACACACAATTCAGCTACAAACAGTAAACACTCTGAAAAACTAACACCCCGAACCCACTTACCTCCATCTCTTCTTCTTTTATCGTTTACTGTTTTACAAGATAAGCAAACTGCACAAACTAATGAGACACAGTAGCTTCAGTTCAACAAAAGGTAAAACCTTGCCACGGCCCAGGTTTTCTTCCACCCTATGATTTCTTAATGTCTGAAAAGAAAACAAATGTCTTAAGCGGAACTCTGCCCCAGACAGCCTGCCCCCCTTAGCCTCTGTTTGCTATTCAAATCCCACTGGCAGGCAGGAAACAAAGTATATTTAATAATATGCTTTCAAATATGATTTCCTTTCGTCTTCCTTATGGCACAGCTCTTGGAAAAATCTTCATACCTCATAAAAATCGCTTATTCTACTAGAATTTAATTCACGTTAGTCTTTTTTCCATCCCCTGAAGTCTAGCTGTTGTAGGTGTGTGTATGGGTGGGTGGGTGTGTGTCTGCCCAGCTGCCCAGCATTCTAAAGGAGATCAAGGCTGGAGTAAACCTTATCAGTTAAGGCATTACGAATATGGCTTTACTCACTTGACAAAGATGAATCCTTGCAAAACAGCAAAAGCGAGGCAATAGGTGAGATCAAATGTTTTCAATTACTTTATGGAGACAGCAAAAGCCATTTTCCAATTCATATTGAACTGTAATTCATTTCACTTTTGATTTTTATATTGTTTTGAAATTCCTAAGTATTGCTCACCAAATAAATTCCTCTTAATATTGCCGTAGGGTAGCTCCTCTCCTAACCAGGAACAATTGAATGGTACCCCCATAGAGGATGCTTGGAGAGCAAGATGCCAATTAACTCAGTTTGGCTCCTGCCTCGGAATCTTGTTCATAATGCTCAATACATACAGATTTTAAAGCAGCAGAGTCTGTAGGCCAGACTATACTTTCCTGTCTTGTAAAGCTAAGTTGATTGATTGTCAAAATATCTGAAAGGACATAGAACACAGAGTAGAGGTTATTGATAACCCTAAGACATTAATTAAAATTACTTGAACTGCTTTTCTGCTTAGTGTCAAGTGTACTGGCAAAATGGTGAGAGAATGGCACACCACTGAGGTGACTCAGTGGAGTAGAGTCTGAGCATAAGGCTTCTTCATTTGTGGCTTAACTTCACCTCTTAAGGGATGTATATTATCAGGCAAGTTATTTAATCTCTTCATACCCTAGTTTCTCCATTTTTAAAATGAGGAGTGGTGTGCTGTGTGCACACTCATATGCATGCATATGTGACTATATGTATTCAAATGTTCAGATAGTACCAGTGCTTCCCATGTAAGAAGGTCTCATTTTAAACTTCAAAAAGACTATGACTATTGACCAAGTGGGTTGCCTTCATTTCATACAGTGAGTGAAATTACATGAAGTCTCTGGCTCTTACAGTTGATGGCGTAACTGGGCCTGCATCCAAACCTTCCCGAGTCCTTCCAACTCTTCCTTCCACATGACACACTGCTTCTCTGAATCAACTTTGCCTTTTACTATGTTAGAAGACTCACAAAATAATTTTTCACCACCTGACAAACAGCCTACAGCTTCTCAAATATTTTCTTGGCACAACACAGTGCTCTCAATAACTACGATAAATTAAACTTCCCTTGAGAATAATTTCAAGGAATATTTTGGGAAAGAACAGATTTGTAACTGTTACTTCCTTTACCTGATACACACTTCCTCTAAAACACATATGCTCCTCTCCCCCACTGCACATGTATGAGTACATGCACAGACCATCTCTCTGTTACAGAGTCCATTACCCTCTAAGAATTCAGGATCCCTCTCCTAATTAAAGAGAGCAACTCCCCTCTTTGTCTCCATGTAAAGTTGAGCATAGTCCTCAGAGTGTGTGAGAAATGTTTCCAGGGGCATCTGCAGTCTATACGGAAACCTGGTAAACTAAAAGAAAAAGGAGAAATTGGGAGGAGAGAATGGCTTCTGTTGGTATTTTTGACAGCTGGAAAGAGACAAAATGATGACATGTAGAGCTATAGAGAGAAGGGCCTGAGGTAAAAGCAAAAGCAGTTTGCAGAGGGACAACTTGGAAGAGTCTGTAGGTTTCCATGTCACTTTGAGAATCTGACTTGACTTAGAGCACTTCTTCCTAAATGAAGGAGATTCAATCTGGGGCAACTAGAAGGTTTCCCCCTGCTGATTCCACATGCAACTTTGAGTTGAGGAATCAGAATAGATTTATCTCCTTCCATCTCTCTGTTCTGTCTTTTTCTCCCTGGCTCTATCTCTGAGGGGCTTTCACCCTAATGCTACAAGAGGCAGCACTAGCTAGTCCATATGCTTCCAAGTCTAAAAAAAAAGGGAGAATTTACTCCACAGACAGACTGTCCCAGCTCTGACTGGCCCTGTAGCAGATGCCCTCTGACATAGGGGAAAAGGCTCTTTAACTGGCCTCTGCCCAAGTCTCATATTCTATCCCTAAAATCAACACCACCCCTGAAATACATATAGCTGAGGAATATGTAGCTAGTTCTCCCAATGGGCTCTGAGGGAATATTTTTCATGTGAAGGAGAAGTAAATGCTAGAGGCAAGAATAACTGATGTGCACTCCATTGCCCATCTAAGCTTAAATCTGAATTTCATCCTAGTTGACCTAGGGAGAATGACACTAAATTCCGAGAACTCCAAGATATTAATAATAATATAATATAAATCTTGGAAATAAACAAACGTGAATTAAAACATGCCTCCAACTTTTACTTACTGTGTGATCTAAAATCCAACCTTGTAGCATGTGAATCCCAGATAGTGGTGCTGTTTTAGAAAGTTTTAACATCCTTAGGAGATGGAGCCTCACCAAAGAAAATGGCTCTCTAGGAAAAAACTGTGATGTTTTACCATCCAATCCACTTCTTGTTCGTTTTCTGCTTCCTAACTGCTGACTCAATATGACCGGTTGTTTCACATTCCTGATGCCATGACTTTCCATCATAATGGACTTTATCCCTTCTTAAACTGTCGTCCAAAGTAAACCCTTTTCCCCCTTGAGTTATTTACTTCTTGTCAGGTATTTGATTATAGCGATGAGACAAGTAATACAAATAGCACTGTACAGCTTAGTAAGGTTTAAATAGCATTGCTTCGATGCAGAGATCCATAGCCAAGCACTGGGAGGAGCTCTGAGAGTCCTCATAAAGAAAGGGAAGAGGGATTTTATGAGCCTGGGTGGGGAGGTGAGTCAAGGTCATGATGGAGGAACCCACAGAGACAGCTGGGCTGAGCTCGTGGGAGCACATGGACTCTGGACCAACAGCTAGGGAACCTGTATGGGACTGACCTAGACCTTTTGCAACTGTGACAATTGTGTAGCTTAGTCTGTTTGTAAGCCTCCTAGCAGTGAGATCAAGACCTGTCCCTGACACTTAGCTGGCTTTGGGGAACCTGTTCCCCCATGCAGGATTACCTTGCCCAGCCTTTATACAGGAGGAGGAGCTCAGTCCAACATAAATTTGATCTGCCATGCTATGTTCAAGCCCATAGGAGGCTTGCCCCTTTCTGAATGGAGACAGAGGAGGAGTGGGAGTATGTGAAAGGAGGGTAGATGGGAATGGGGACAGGGCTAGAGGAGAGGATAGAAGGGATACTGTGGTTGGTATGTAAAATAAAGGAAAACTTAATAAAAATAAATAAATAGCATTGCTTCATCTAATAAGGGATGCTTATGGATTCAAGAATGATAATTCACTGTTGATGGTGATAACAATAGTGATGCTTAGAGATACAGAACCTGTCATTGGGATCCTGGTTATTAGGCCATTTTCCTGTGCTGAGAGGACTTACAGTTAATCTCTGAAGAACACACAATGGCCATCCTAACATTTATGTTCCTCCTCCGTACGATCCACAACCTCTATTACTTTGACCTCAGATTAATTGCCCTTACCATTTCTAAATGAATCTGAATATTCATTAGATACAGTAAAAGCCATTATTTATTTATTTCTCTCCCAAATATTAAAAGGTTTTGAATACTTGCACCCTTAAAAATCAAAATGTCTCCACGTTAAAAACAAAATGATTGCCAAATTCCTTAGGCAGCTGGCCAACCCTACCCATTCCTGTTTATTTAACACAACTGCCCTTCACCTACACCACACTTAATATACCCAGAACTTTAGGATTCTCCACAAATGTCCTTATTCTGAACAACCAAAACATTACATTTATAATTCCTGTTTATTAACAGCAATGGTCAAATCAGGGCTGAGAGAAGTGGTTTGGCTGTCAAGAGTAATTGGTAATCTTGCAGAGGACCAGAGCTCAGTTCCTAGCATTCTCATATGGTAGCTCACAACTGCCTGTAACTCCATCTCCAGGGTATCCAAAGGTCTGTTCTGGATTCCACAGGTATACATACACACACACACACACACACACACACACACACACACACACACACACACACACACACTCACAAATGAAATAAATCATTTTTTTAAAACTGCTCAGATACTTTTGGCATCCCCCAAGGCCAAGCACAGTGGTGCTCCCCCTGCTATATGGACAAGCCTGGCTCTTTTTCTCCCCATTGAAAGTTCTGTCTAAACTTAAGCTTCTCAGTGACCCTGGGAAGGGCTTTCTCAGACCATTAGATGGGAGGTAATATTTCTGTGCACATTTTAATGGGTCTGTATTTCTAATTCTTCCTATGTCCTTTCTTTGCCTTTCATTTAGGACTAGAAAAGCCTCCCAGGGCCTTAGAGCACTATCCATAACTCAGCTTGTCTCCATTGTATGTTATTCCACCCTAGAGAATAAATAATCACTGATCACTGTCATTCTTTCATACTGGGAAAATCCTTTGCCGAGGAGAAAAATCAATGTCCTATGATTCCGGTTATAATCTTTTAAGTATTAAAAACTGCTTTTAAAAGTAACAAAGACCCATCTGGGTGGTGGTGGCACACACCTTTAATCCCAGCATTCAGTAGGTAGAACAGGTGGATCTCTGTGAGTTCGAGGCCAGCCTGATCTACAGAGCGATTTCCAGGACAGGCTCCAAAGCTACAGAGAAACCCTCTCTCCAAAAATAAAAATAAACAAATAAGTAAATAAACAATAACAAAGACCCAAACTTTGATTCTACTATTACTTTTTTAAAGACGAGTTTCCTAATATCTACTATGGGTAGATTAGTCATCAGTAGGCCATGACACACTAATTACATTCTCTTAGTTTTGATGTAGTTTAGGAAATGAAAAAGGGTAAGGTGAACTGTACAACCCAAAACACATACACTCAAGAAAACATTCAGTCATATGAGCTGTGGCACTTTGTTTTTCATTACTCGACTCTGTAGGGGTGAAGGCTGCAGCATAGATGACAGTGAAAACAGAACTGAAATCAGGTAGGTTCTAATGGAAGCTCATGCATTCCCAAGAGGCATCTGAACCTAGTCCATGCCACCCTCTCATAGTAAGAAACTGACTGGTACATTCACATTTGTAGAGGGCACACCTTACAGAAAGCATAGGAAAACCAGAATTGTTAAACATGCAGATTCTTTTTCTTCAAAGGAACGAAATGAGACCTAATCACCAGGAATAAAGATGGCATTAAACAGGCAGAGGAGGCTTGCTGAATCACCAGAATGTGCTTCAGGAAAGCGCTTAGGTGCTGGACTAGCTCTGAGAAGAGAAAAGGTGCTGGCTTCCGCACGACAGGTGCAGTCAAGTTCTCTAGATAGCTTGCAGGGCCCGGGACAGTGTACATGTGGAATCTCTTGTAAAAGAATTAAGAAACCCAATAGAAAGACAACAGAGCACTAACCTAAGTATGAGGTTCTGTGTAACTGCCCATGCGGCACACTTACAAAAGCCTGTGCTGAGGGTGGTAAAGGGAATTCTCTCTAGCACACTCACTGTGGTGTTTGTCATGTCACATTTCAATGGCAGGTCATCTTGCCTGCAATCTCTGGAAGTGGTTATCTCATTCACTGTTTTCACTTAAGATCCTGGCAAAGAAGCCAGCACATGGGGATAGCAGTGTGTGTGTGTGGGGGGGGGATGGTAGGTTTCCCAACATGCTACCATCTGCTTGCCTCTCCTGGCTCTTGCTCTCTTCAGTTGGGCATCAAGTTAGATGTGCTTGGCATGTGGTAAGCCTTGTTCAACTTCTCAGAACTTCAGTTTCCTCCCACTCTAGCAAGTTTTCTACTCTTAAAGAGTTTGGTGCAAGGATAGTGAGGCTGGAATTAGGGGGAGCTCAAAGCCTGAGAAACTGAAGCCCCATTTGTCTTTGAAGGCATAAAGGTACAATTGGAGTGGGAGAAATAAATAAAAAAGCTCATAAACTGAGATTTGATTTCAAAGGGTTCTTTATTGATATCAAGATTGAGGGATAAAAGCTGATTATCTTCTAGGGAAACCAGCTGTGGCTGAAGGGTGGGACTATTTGAACTATTTGCTGTAAAATCCATAGGCTAGCAAGAATTTACCCAAGAAATATCTCTCCATCTCTGGTTTTTCAAGATAGAGTTTCTCTGTGTAGTTTTGGAGCATGTCCTGGAACTCACTCTGTAGACCAGGCTGGCCTCCAACTCACAGAAGTCTGCTTGCCTCTGCCTCCCGAGTGCTGGGATTAAAGGCGTGCGCCACCACTACCAGGCCAAGAAATCTCATTCTTAATATTCTGTTCTTCTGGCATTCTCAAAATGATGCGAGGGGCCTTGGCTTTTTGCTTCTTAGCAGGCACCGAGGGTATAATTTTGAATCTCAGTGATCCTTAGTCACTAAGGTGAAACAAGTGTAGTAAATAAGAATGTTCTAGCTACCACCAAAGCAAATGGCAAACCACCAATACTCCAGCTCATCTGCTCTGTGACTCCCCATGAAGCAATAAGAAAACATCCACCTGCTGGGCATCACCACGAAGCAGGAAGCACCAGCAGAACCTCTTGGAGTAGATGGTCTCTCTGCAACCCAACAGACCCAGTGGCATTCCGACCTCTGGGTCCTTATGTCTCAAAGAAGAGAGCTCTTGAAACCTTTTGGGAGAGGGTCAAAGCCAAGCCCAGTCAGAAGAAAGGACCTCCTCCCTATGAGTTCTGGGATCATATGATTCTCACTATCACCCCTGCTGTGATCAGCAATTTGAAGGAGCTGGTGAAAAGGGGCAAAACTGCACTGAGACCTCAGAGCCTGTGACTGGAAACCCAAATACAGAGTTCCTGACCCAGGATCCTCTACTCATGACCTCTATGTCACACATTCTCCATGACCACTGTCTTTTGCAGTGCCCCCTATTGTCCTCCTGAAGAATGATCACTTCTATGCAGAACCAACAGCTATAAATAGAAACAGAAACTCTTGTCTTCCAGTCCCACCTGCCAACAGTTTCCCAGACCCCAGTGTAAATGGCCAAGTGCTGGGGGACAAGGAGGTGTCTGCATTCAATAGGTAAAGGAATCGATCCCTGTTTCTGGAGACTGTCCTACTCCCATGCAGGTGTCTGCAAACTAGAGAAGCTTGGGAGGAACTGGGCAGAGACTGGATTCTGTGAGTGATTGCCTCTAAAAGGGAAGGAATTAGAAGCATCTGCAACAACTAGAATCTATGTTGAAAGGAAGATTGCTAAATTTAGAACCCAGAGTTTAGTAGCATATCTATACTGACCATCTAAAAAAAAGTTATAGTTGGAAAAACAAACAGAAAAGATTATTCTTTAAGCCTTTGGAAGTTAGATTGCTTGATCTCTGATATGGTACCAACACTTGGCCACAAGAGACTGGGGATTTATTTAAATTGCAGAGAGAACATATCATCACTTTGCCACTATTTCCATTCTTTTGGAGGCAACTAGAAACTTCTCTGGTGTGATTCATCATTTCCCTGAGCTCTACCCCTAACTGACACTCCAGTAAATATTAGATACTTTTTTCTAGTCAAGAGAAACAGACCAGAAATTAGACACTCAAGTTCTTCAACGAAAACAAAAAAACAAAACAAAAAACCCTCAGGAGGAAAAGCAAAATCCAGTATAATATAATCACCTACCTTCGGATCAGAAAATAAGCCATATATACAAGGATTGGATGTATTTCTTCCACTGTGTTAAAGAAAAATACAGCTGAATAATGGGGACCCATCCGGGATCAGGGGTTTCCTATTAGGTGTCTGTTTTCCTGATGAATGTTTGGTCCTGGAGGACACTGGGAGCATGTGCATTCTAAGATAATTAGTCATTCTTTGATGGACTGTTTTTACCAACTTTTTACTTAGTGAAACCTTGGGTAAAGAGTCCATTAAATTATATTAGTCCTCTGGGGACTGTGCTGTAGAGTTGAGTCATGAAATTGGGGCAGTCACAAAATCTCAGGAGGTAAAATTAAGGAAGCTATTTCACCTTGGCAGGGAGTAATTCACCCAGTAAACAACCCAGGAAAACGGGCTAAAAAGCCAAAAATAAAAATCTCCATGTCACATCAACTCTCCAGTAGCTATAAAGATTTACCTTTATTGACAAAAGTGTTGCTTTTCTTTTCCCCAGCGGTAAGCCAAGAATGTGGCTGAAATAGAGATTAACTCCAGAGGAGAAGTGGAAGGTCAAGGGACATTTTATCTTCCAATGGCAGCACAAACCACTATTTGGAGATCCAATTTCCATGTAGAGGAAGGACTCCAGAAACTTCTACCTAGGTGTTCCTTCCAGAAGGCTGCAAGTCACCTGCTACCATATGGTGCTCAAGAGCCTACAGGGCAAACTGCCCTTACTGAAAATTCTTTGTTCATTGTGTGTGTGCGTGTGCGTGTGCGTGTGCGCGTGCGTGCGTGCGTGCGTGCGTGCGTGCGTGCGTGCGTGCGTGCGTGTGTGTGTGTGTGTGTGTGTGTGTGTGTGTGTGTGTGTGTTCTTATATTTAAGATTAATTCCAGTGGCACTAAGTACATTCACATGACTATCACTGTTGAAGTCCAAGGTATTTTTTAACTGATCTATAAGAGGTCTAGGGATTAGGCATTCACTCCTCATTTCCCCTCCCCCTGGTCCATGTCATAATGGAATAAGAGATACCTTTTGCATTCAACATCTTTCTCTTAGTGGGACACTTTTGAGGTTTACTCAGGTGGTGGCGTGTATCAGTATTTTCTGATTTGTTATGTGACACTTCAGTGTATCATTATAGACATTCGGGTTGTTACCACATATGGACTACTGTGACCATCCATTCTTTAAACTTGGGGCCCCTATTGTTAATATCAGTACCTATTCTTATAAAACACTATAAAATCCTGGGTGGTTTTTATAAACTCTCCCATTTCATCCTCCAACTCCTTTGCTACTTATCTCTGAGGATGACTTCTGAGGTACAAAAGATGTCCATGTCATTCATTTCCAAGATGATAAAAACCGGACCCCTTTGATTTTGCAACAGAACTCTACTCCTCACACAGGCAGACTTCACAGTGCTCACTGGTCTATTTTCATGAACTGAGATGCCATTAGGTGTCTGTGATTGTGTACAGAGTAGCATAGCATGAGCATCAACTCAGCCTATAAAGACAAGGAGATTTTGACACTTGCTACAAGACAAGTAGCCCTTGAAGAGATTACACTAAGTGAAATAATCTAGAAAAAGACAATTACTGTGTGATGCATCTCATCTCAAGTATCTACAGTATTGATTTGTGATGTTGGGCAGACAAGTTAAGTGTGAACTTGGTTCCTCCTTTGCTCTGTAGTTGCAAAGAGTAGGGCCTCATTGTAGGACCTTCCTTGGTTATGGTTACATCTTGTTTTTGTTTCAAATAAGTATGTAATGCTTTTTTCTGTCTAGTAACTACCAAAGCATCTAGTTCAAGGGATCAGTAAGAACGCTTATGGACCTGTCCAAACACAGCCACACTAAAGAGGATAGAAACCTGAGTACCAACTGTTCCACACAATTGAGCTTGAACAGAGTGGACCCACTGCATCCTGCCTTCAGAACAGCTGCAAGAGAGCTTCAGAGAAAGCCAGTTAGCAACATTATGTCCTATCAGGCTGAAATACACCAAGGAATTTTGCCCGCCTCATTTCTAACACTTTTTGGTCGTTGGATTTCAACTCCTTTCCTTTATCTGGAATTTTCTGTGAGCTTTCCCCCTTCTACCTTGACTAAAAAGACATAGAATACATTGGCGTGGTGCAGAAGCATAACCATTCTGGGATGGGTGATGTGGCTCTGTATCTAGCACTGATAGAGACACAGAGCATCCATCTTAGGATACGAGCTCATAATGGAAAGGCTCGCAGGAGCTTCTGGATTCTAAAGCCCCAGAGCCTGCAAAAAGGCAGACAAACCCGCAGCAACCTGCCATGCGAGACAGTAAAGCCTCGCTGGAGCCCAGCAGTTTCTGGCTGTGAGCTATGGCACTGGCTTCAACACCAGCTGTACAAGAAAAGTGCGACACGCAATTAATGCAAGGCATCTAGGAGCATGCCCAGTATGGTCAACCTAGCCCGTTAACCAGCTTGCCTATGCCAGAGCAAAATGGGCTTCTCCGGCTTCTATGTTGATCCTCACTCTGCTGTTTTCTGCTTTGCTCCAGTTCATGGCAAAACAAAAAGGGAGCCAGTGCAGCTAAGGCAAAAAACCCTCAGGGAGGCTGACACCAAGGCTTGTGCCCTGCTTTCTTCTTCACTGAATCTCTTGATCCTTCCTCTATGACCTGTGACAATGCAGCTGTCCTCCGCTATCCCTCTCCTCTGCAAGCCTGGCCAGGCAGCACCTACAATTCCTCCCATGGATGAGCTGCCCCTGAATTTCACATCTCGTGATGCGGATGTGAAGTGTTCTCTGCCCACCACTCCCTTCGCCAGCTGTTTGAAAGCATGAGAATCACATCAAGGTCCAGCCTACGGGTATCCCTAACTTTCGAGAGAAGTTGTCTATTCCTACAACTCCTTTAGTGCGCCCTCTCCTCCCTCTCCCTCTCTCTCTCTTCCTCTCCCTCTCCCCCTCCCCCTCCCCTCTCCCTCTCTCCCTCTCCCTCTCCCTCTCCCTCTCCCCTCCCCCTCTCCCTTCTCCCTCTCCTGTCTCTGTCTCTGCCTCTCTCTCTCTCTCTCTCCTCTCTCTCTCTCTCTCTCCCTCTCCATCTCTGCCTCTCTCTCTCCCTCTCCCTCTCCCTCTCCCTCTCCCTCTCTTCCTCCCTCTCTCTCTCTGTCTCTCTCTCTCTCCCTCTCTTCCTCCCTCTCTTTCCCTCTCCAATAAATCATAAACTCCTCCGAGCTTTGAGATTATGAAGTGTGCCATGTGTGTGTCGTGCAGTCCCTGCTAGACATAGCATTTATCATAGCAATCACTGGCACTTGTGATTGATTGATGGCAACCACAGCCAGCCCAACTGTTCTTGTGTAGAACCTGAGGAGGACTGGGATAATTCATCCATCCCTTTCTTGTCCTCACTACCATCTCTTCTTAACCCCCCCTCCCCCAGTCCACCCCTCCCACCTGATCCTATAAAAGGCTACTCTCTCGTCTTTTGAGGTTCTGGAACTGCTCAGCTGGGAGAATACTTGAGAAGATTATGGACACACCTTACCCAGAACACTTGTTTGTTGAGATTCCAAGATACCTGCAGTTTTCTCAGGCACAGTTAGAACATGATCAGACATCTCCAAACCCAATGCACATCATGCTGTGAAAGGCATTCTGAACTGAAATGAGTAATGGTGGTGGAATTCTTGGGAAACAGGAGACTCACTTGGCCTTGAAGACGGCCGCCTTGGGGGCAGCAGGCTCTTAATGCTAAGGGAGCCTCCATGGCAGGTAGGCAGGAGGGAGTGTGCAGGGCTGAATGTCAGCTGCTGTCTTCAGTGCCCCCCACCCTTGGGCACTCAGTCTGTTCTCTCAATGACACTTGATCTTCCTTTAAAAATAGACAGAGCCTTTGTTCCTCAAGCACGTTTAAAATGCAAACAGAGTGGGTGTTTCAATTAATTTTAAGACACCAAGGGTTCATGTCAGATCCTTTCTCTACCCAGTGCAGACTTTGAGAGCAGAACAGTAAGAAGAGATGTTGCTGAATGGAAAAAGAGGAATAGAAATGGGACAGGAACAGGAGACTCCCTTCAGGGACCAAAATAAATGTTATCCTAGTTATTTTTTTTTTGCCCCAATTATATCTTCTCTAGAATAGTAAATCAACAGAAGCTAAAATAACAGCTGACTCCTGTAAGGTGGGAGGACATTCTGCAGGAAACCTTCATCTATATCACTGACTTTGCCTCCCAGAGCAATCTTGTCAGGTAAACAGGAAGCCCACATGACCAGTGAAGAACACATAGAGAGATAAAGGGTGGGACTTAAGATGTTGTGTGCATTAACCAATAGAGTTTGGTCTCAAAACTCCCCCATCTGCTCATTTATTCAACAAATAATTCTGCCTAGACTACAATAGACCAGGTTGTATTAGGTGCTAGAGACAAAATGACATAAAAAAGAAAAGACTACCTTACAGACCAAGAAGTCTAACCAAGTAGACAAATGTCAGTCAGTCTGTGGCAGAAATATGTGCAGTATAACCATTGTTTAAAAGTGGGCATGAGGGAGCTGGTGTCTCCATTAGGATTTCTATTTCTGTGAAGAGACACCAGGACCATGGCAACTCTGATAAAGGAAAACATTTAATTGGGGCTGGCTTACAGAGGTTTAGTCCATTATCATCATGGCAGGAAGCATAGCAGTGTGCAGGCAGACATGGTGCTGGAGGAGCTGAGAGTTCTACACATTGAGCTACAGGCAGCAGGAAAAAGACTAAGACACACCTTCTCCAACACACTCCAAGACACTCCTGTTCCAACAAAGCCACACTTCCTAATAGTGCCCCTCCCTATGGGCCTATGGGGTCGATTTTTATTCAAACTACCACAGCTGGTAAGGTGACTCAGTGGGTGAAAGTGCTGCCAGGTCTGAGTTCAATCCATATGGTGGAAGGAGAAAACTGACTCCTGGAAGCTGCCCTCTAACCTCCAAACACATACCATGGCACACACAAATAAACAGTGTGATGTAAAATCAATTTTAAAGTGTAGTGTAAGTAATAGTAGGGATAAATGAACTAGGACCAGGAACACTGGACTGCATATTTCTTCAAGACAAGAGGCAGGCCAAGGGGTTTTCAGACACTCAGCACCAATGCAAGTAAAAGGCCTACAAAAAGAACTTTCCAGAAATTCCATGAAGGCCAGCATGGCAGAAGGGAGGGAGCAAGGGTGTGTATGAAGGAAACACGTGGTACAGATGGAGTTTGGGGAAGGAGGGGTTGGGCTAGATCATGCAGGGACTAGTTTTCCCCAGCATGGACTTTGTCATTTCTAGTACCAGTGCTAGCTATGGCTAAATGATTTCCAGAATGCTCCCTTAACCTAGAGCTCACCACTTTTCACCTTTAGGCATAGATGGCTACAGTCTAGCTGGGAAATGATGAACTCTAGGTTCAGTGAGGACCAGGTCTCAAAGGAATAAGGCAAAGAGCAATAAGGGGGATGCCCTCCAAGCTCACACCAGCACATGCAGAGAAAGGAGCCCTAGACACACAGAGAGACAGAGACACACAGAGAGAGATAGTCTGAAAAGTAGTACAAAAACTATTATAAATGGCATTCCATTCAACTCAAACCTTCATAGAGACTTCCTTGAAAACTTGAAGAATTGAATTCAGTTCCAAACCACCCAGAGAACTGTGAAGACAAAGACTGGAACTGAGTAGTCTTTACATTGTTCCCTCATGTGAAAATGCTTCCAGGAGCCTCAGGCTAGAGGCTATGCCTCAAACTTAGTGTCAATCAAACCCCAAACAAAAACAAATATGTAAAGATGAAGACTTGAGGTCTGGATTGGTCAGTGAGGTCCCTGACACACAAGGATAAAGACCTATGTTCAGTCCGTGTCTATAATCGCAGAATTGGGGAACTGGAGACAGAAAGATCCCTGTGGCTTGCACACCTGACAATCTTGCCAAACTGGTGAGCTCCAGTGTTGCTGATGGTTTCTTGTCGTGCCAGGTCCCACCGCTGCCTTTCAGCCCCAAATAAACACACAGACTCTATATTAATTAGTAAACTGTTGCCGATGGCTAGGGCTTCTTACTGGCTAGTTCTGCCTTAATTATTAAGCCATAACTACTAATCTATGTATTTTTACATGGCGTTATCTTACTGGAGAATGCCTGGCATGTCCTATCTTCCCAGTCTCACATGATGTTCTCTCTCTGCCTACCTTTCCCAGAATCCTCCTTGTCTGGTAGCCCCACCAATCCTTCCTGCCTGGCCACTAGCCAAACAGTGTTTTATTCATTAACCAATAAGAGAAACATATATACAGAAGGATATCCCTCATCAATCCAAATTCAGTGAGGTACTTTATCTCAAAACACAAAATAAAATAAGTTGGAGAGCAATAGAGGAAGATAGCTGACAACAACTTCTGGCCTTCATGCACTCACACAGATATGGGCAGACACAAATATATGGACACATTCATTAACAAATATGCACACAATTACAATACACATACATGCACACAAAATTTTGCTTTTTGAAGCCAGGGATACCGAACTAAAAATACATGTCACTATAGGCTGATGTCACATATAAATACTATGAAAGTAGACAAAAGTTTGATAAGCCTGAACTCTTACTCAAAGATACAACTGGGTATAATATCCAGTGGTTTTGTGAAAACTGACTCTGGCAAATAAATTGTGTTGTTCTGGAAGACTTTGGGTGCCACATTCTGCAGACTCATAACTTTGTTGAATAGCTAAAACACACTCCTGCCAGGTCATTTCAGGACTGTCTGTGTCCAATGTGGTAATGTTCCTTAGCTTGCCAAACCAGCTGTGCTGAATTCAAGCAATGACAAATAGCAAATGTAAAATTCATCAAGAAGGCAGAAACAGGTTAGGCAAGCGTCTATTCTGCAGAATAGTTCCTTGCCTTGCTTTCTTTCCAGTGATATGAGGGGGAGAGAGAAGAATACCTGACTCATTTGTCAACATGAAAGAGGGTAATGACACTTTTGGAGTGCCTTTACTATGCAGCCTTGCCCATTCTTCTTTTTTGCCATATACAAGCATCATTATATCCACACTTTAGCATTCCTAACCTTATACTCCATAACACACACACACACACACACACACACACACACACACACACACACACACACACCACACAAACACACACACCCCATTCTGCTATTCAGCTCTTCACCATCCCTTCACACATACATTATGCTTACATACTTTTTTGCAATTACAATCTCTGTTTCTTGTGTTCCTGCTACATAGATGCTTCAGCTTGGTGTGAGGATGTATGCCTATAAACTCAGCAACTCAGCATTCAAAATAATAACGAAAGAACCAAGAGTTTGAAGTGAGTCTGGGCTACCTTGACATAAAATCTGGTCACCAGAACTGGTTAAAGAGGTATTTTTCTTTGGTTTGCTTGTTTTTGTCTATTTTTAAATAAGGCTTCTTGATTCAGTTGTTGGTAACAAAATCCCTGTGACCATGTTAAAAAATAAGAGGAACACAGGTGATTGGGAACTTACAAAGTTAGTGGACAGCCTAAAGGTATAGACTGTACCCTGCCCCCCAACACCACCACAGCTCCAAGAACTCCACCTCTGCCACACTGCCACACTCCTGTGCTGAATTCTGAATCCAGGTGACTTCAAGAGCATCTGATTGGTGGAAGCCACCCAGTAAGCAAATCTTCACCACTCAAAAGTCTGTAAAATAAAATGTACAGTTTTCTACCCTCTGCGGTGTAGTAAGGCACATAGAAAAGTTTGAAATGGGCTTTAAAGACTGGGTCTACAGATTTCCCCAGCATTTTTAACAGGACAAAGTGGCTCTTTAAAAAAGAAATTTCTGAAAGTGTTTTATGTTCAAGTAGGGTGACCTCTCAGCCCTCCAGCAAAGAACCTCTCAATGAAGACTACCTCCCCTGTCACTGGCGAAGGAAGCTAAAGCCACTTTTAGCTAAGGGAGAACTAACTTTGATGAGGGGCCTTCAAAGGTTTTTGTACTTTAAAGCCACCTGCAGAGCAGGGAATTATGGGCCAGACTCCTCCATGCATAGCACCAGAAGACACCCAGAGCAGTCCCAGCCCTTCTGTGGTGTGCAAGAGTTAAAGCCCTCCCTAGGAGTTGTGTTTTACTGGAACACCTCCCAGCTCTTGGCACTTCTGTTCCACCCACTGAAGACTTGGCCATTTTAGTCCAAACCAGGCAAAATGAAACGCTTCCCTTTTCTATTCCTCGAGCCAAAAAAAGGTGTTCAGTGACTCCTTCCAACATGACTTTTCTTTCCCTTAGGCTGTGTTTTCCAACCTCACATCAGATGGGCCAGAAACTAGACATAAGGCACAGTGCATTACCTGTTTATTTGCCTAAAAGAAAGAAATTTTAAACAGGGAGAGGAGAAACTATTTTCAGTGTCTCCCACGGACCAGACCCTAAGTTAGTAAAAGGGTTCATTACTTGAGAAAGCACCTCACTACTCTGTAAAATTATCATCACTCTCTCTGAGGCTCAGAAATGGAGCAGGTAATCTCAGTCCTGCTGCTTCCACACTGGGATCTCAGCCTATGATTCCACAGCTCTGTGCTTCTGTTACATTGTAGTTCTCAAATCCTTTTAACCACATCCCAATAAAAGTCTTTGTCAGATAGCCCTTTTGGTAAAACTTACTATTTATTTTTCATTTTCAGAATGTTATTATATTTCACTTATGAACTTATAATGACTATATCACATTTACTATTTTATAAGACAGGTGTTATTTTGCAAGACATATATGGTCCCTCACCACTGATGCCATGTCATAAGGATAGAAACAAGGTCAACCTATCAAAAATAATTGAGAAGGAAATGAAGATCATGAACATTCAAAACAATCACCTTAAAGTAAAAACATCCCAAATTGGAGCTGGAATTTGGGGAACTTGTATTTCCATTTTGTCAAATCATGGCATCAACTTCAAAGGGTTGGAAGGTGGACTGTGAATTTTATACCTTCTAAAATACCTCATAAGTAAAATTCCTGGGAGAGGAAGGCTAAGTATTATTTTTGGACAACAAGCTACCTATAACTATATTGATTCCTATGACATGAATAAGCAGTATTCACATTAAAAATAATTGTCAACATAATACTCTAAAAGATGTTTGTCCCAGAGGCCTATATTTTGAAAGTAGGAAATGTGGGCTAGTGAAAGTCAGAAATACTGTGTTTGGATCCCATTCTTCCACATAAGAGCTATATACAATTTGATCTCCTCATATCTCAATTCCTTTTCTTGAAAATGAAGAATTTGCCTACCTTGTGGGTTTATGGTGAGAACCATAAGGCTAAGCATACATAAGTGCTCTTTTATATTATTATTGCTATTATTATTATTATTGAAATTGTAAAACAAAATATCATATTAATTGTCACCAACCAATTAACCATGCATCAGAGAAAACACTATTATCTTTAGCAGAAGATTTAATTTAATGAAGAAGGATTAAATATGTATGAATAAAGCACATGTATGTTATTGCTATTGTTCCTAAAGAAAAGTTATCCATAAGATTAAGAACATAGTATTATTTAATGGCAATAGAAACATTTTAATCCTATAGCTTCCTCCGTGAAATAGATAAAAATTTTGTATTCCTTAAGTTTCTCCTTTGAACATCCCAATACTATATGTGTAGTAAAGGTATAATTTTCTTTTTGTTTTGCCTTTAAAAATATTTCTAAGACCTTGAAATTGTCTTGTGGATATGATAGGATTCTTTAAAGAGGAAATGAATAAATCCTTTAAAGAAATCTATGAAACACACAGTGTACAGAAATGAATAAAATCATTCAAGATCTGAAAGTGGAAATAGAATCAATAAAGAAAAACCAAACTGAAGGAAATATAGAAAAGAAAAAATTAGGAACTCAAACAGGAGCCACAGAGCAAGCTTTACCAACAGAGTACAAGCAATGGAAGGGAGAATCTCAGGCATTGAAGATATAATAAAAAGTAATGGATATGCCAGTCAAAAAACAAAAAAACAACAACAAAAGTTAAATCTAAAAAAATCCTGGCACAAAACATCCAAAAATCTAGGACACTATGGAAAGACTAAGAATAATAGGAAGTGAGGAAGGAGAAGAAATCCACGTCAAAGGCACAGAAAGTATTTTCGACACAATTATAGAAGAAAATTTTCCTAACCCAAAGAAGGAAATGTCTTGTACCAAAATACAAGAAGCATAGAAAACGTCAAATATATTGGACCAGAAAAGAAATGCCCCTCAACATATAATTATCAAAACACTAAACAAATAACGACTATTAAAGGCTGAAAGGTAAAGGATCAAGTAGCATATAATAAAGGCAGACCCATTAGAATTACACCCAATTTCTCGATGGAAACTCTAAAAGCCAAAAGGGCCTGCACAGATGTTCTATAGACTCTAAGAGACCAGAGATGCCAGCCCAGATTACTATATCCAGAAAAAAATTCAATCACAGTACATGGAGAAAAATAGATATTACACTATAAAAGCAAATTTAAGTAACATCTATATACAAACCTAATCTTACAGAAGGTGGTAGAAGAAAAACTTCAACCTGGAGAAGTTAACCACACCCAAGAAAATACAAGGAATAAATAATCTCAGACCAACAAATCAAAAGAGGGGAACAGGCAGGCACACACCACAACCACAACCGCAATAACAACAAAATAACAGCCATCAACAAACACTGTTCTTTGATAACTTTCAACATCAGTGGTCTCAAGTCCCCAATAAAAAGAAAGATTAACAGAATGGATGTGAAAACAGGATCCCTCCTTCTGCGTACACAAGAAACACCTGAACATGAAGGACAGACATCACCTCATGGTTAAAGATGGGGAAAAAAAATTCCAAGCAAATAGTAAGCTTGTGTGGCCATTTTAATATCTAATAGAATAGACTTCAAACCAAAACTAACCAAAAGAGACAGGGAAGGACACTACATACTCCACCAAGAAGACAAAGCAATTCTTAATATCTATCCACCAAACACAAGATCACCCAAGTTCATAGAACAAACACTTACTTACCACAGCTTAAATCACATATTGACTCTCACACACTGATAGTGTGAGACTTCAAAACCCACTCTTGCCAATAAACAGGTCATCCAGAGAAAATCTAAACAGAAACGTACTGGTGCTAACTGACGTCATAAGCCAAGTGGACCTGACAGATATTGACAGAGCATTTCACCCAAACACAAAAGGATATACCTTCTCAGCAGTTCATGGAACTTTCTCCAAAATTGACCACATACAGGACACAAAGCGAGTCTCAACAGATTTTTTAAAAATGAATAACATCCTGTTTGACCATCACAGATTAAAGCCAGATATCAGCAACAACAGAAAAAAAATAGTCTATAAACTCATAGAAACCAATACCTCAGTATTGAATGAAAAATGGATTAAGACAGAAGTTCAGACCAAATATGTAAAGCTTTTAAGAATTAAATGAAAATGAATACACAACACACAGAAACATACAGGTCACAATGAAGGCAGTTCTAAGAGGCAAATTTCTAGCACTGACTATGTTAAAAAGAGAGGAGAATAAAAGAGAAGATCTCCTACTAGTAACTTAACAGCACACATGAAATCTCTGGAACAAAAAGAAGAAATAGCCCCCAAAAGGAGTAGACAGCAAGAAATAATAAACTTTGAACTAAAATCAATAAAGTAGAAATAACAAAAACAATACAAAGAATCAAGAAAACAGAGTTGCTTCGTTGAGAAATCAACAATATTGACAAACCCTTAGCCAAATTAACTAAAACGAAGAAAAATAAGATCCAAATTAACAAAATTAAAAAAGGGCTAGATAACATTAGACACTGAGGAAATCCAGGAGAATCATAAGGACATACTTTAAAAACCTGTATTGAATCAAATTGGAAAATCTAAAAGAAAATGAACAATTTTCTCAATATATGCCACCTACTGAAAATAAATCAAAAGCAGATGAGCAATTTAAACAGACCTAAACTCTTTAGTAAAATAGAAGTAGTAATCAAGTCATCCAACCAAAGAGAGAGGGGGGAGGGAGAGGGAGAGAGGGAAAGAACAAGAAAAAAGGTCAGTGCCAGATGGTTATAGTGCAGAATTCTCTAAGACTTTCATACAAGAGTTAATCAACATTCTATTATACTCATAAATCAGTGCTCACTCATCATCAGAGAAACTTCCTCCTGCAGCAGATGGGAACAAATGCAGAGAGCCACAGCCAGACAATATGCAGAGAGTGAGAGACCTTGGGACTTCAGCCACTTCAGTCACCATCAAATCCCTCCGGAGCCTCAGGGATCAGAGAACCCTACAGAAGAGGAGGCAGAAAGGGTGTAAGAGCCTGAAGGGATGGATGACACCAAGGAAACAAGACCTTCTAGACACAGTAGAGAGCCTGAGGCAGCATTGCACAGGGCCTGCATGGGTCTGCACCAGATCCTAGAACACAAAGAAGTGGATACATGCCCCTATCCCTAATCCAGAAGCAATGCCAATCAATACCACTTGAAAATAAAAATTTAGTTTTCTCCAAGGGAGTCTCACTGGGGAAAACACTACTGTTAAGGGTAGGCTGCATGTCCAGCAGTAGATGGCCAACAGAAAACAAACTCAAACTCAACATTGTCTTTGGAGGTTCCTTGTTTTATAATGTCACATCAGGACATATTTTATCTTCTCTCTCTCTCTCTCTCTCTCTCTCTCTCTCTCTCTCTCTCTCTCTCTCTCTCTCTCTCTCTCTCTGTCCAAGTCCTTTGCATATATATTATGGCTCCTGGATTTGTATTTTTATGGCTTACTGGGCATGTGACTGAGTGAGTCTCTGTATCTGTATTTGTTTCTTGTAATTTTTCATGTGCTCTTTTCTTTCCATTTGTTTCTTTTGTCTGATTCTGACGTGTTTGTTTTGTTTTATCTTAGTATGTTTTGTTTTATTTTAATATGATTCCTTACAAGCCAGTTTGCTTTCTAATGAGAGATAGAAAGGGGGTGGAACAGGATGGAAGAGGAGGTAGGGAGGAACTGGGAGAAGTAGAGGAAGGAGAAACCATTATCAGAATATATAATAAGGAGAAAAACATTATTTTAAAGACTGAAGATAGATCCATACCTATCGCCATGCACAAAACTTAAGTCCAAATGGATCAAAGACCTCAACATAAATCCAGCCACACTGAACCTATTAGAAGAGAAAGTGGGAAATACCCTTGCACAAAATGGTACAGGAGACTGCTTCCTAAACATTACACCAGTAGCATAGACACTGAGATCGACAATTAATAAATGGAACCTCCTGAACCTTCTAAAAGGCAAAGGACACAGTCAGCAAAACAAAATGGCAGCCCACAGAATGAGAAAAGATATTCACCAACCCTGAATCTGACAGAGGGCTGATCTCCAAAATTTGCAAAGAACTCAAGAAGCTAGTCTCCAAAACATCAAATAATCCAATTAAAAAGTGGGGTACAGAACTAAATAGACAATTCTCAATAGAGGAATCTAAACTGGCTAAAAGACACATAAGAAAGTGTTCAACATCCTTAGCCATCAGGGAAATGCAAATCAAAACAACTCTGAGATTCCATCTTACTCCTGTCAGAATGGCTAAAATCAAAAACACCAATGACAGTTTATGCTGAAGAGGATGTGGAGAAAGAGGAACACTCCTCCACTGCTGGTAGGAGTGCCTACTTGTACAGCCACTTTGGATATCAGTAGGGCAATTCCTCAGGAAAATGGATATCAGCCTACCACAAGATCCAGCAATTCCACTCTTAGGCATATACCCAAAAGAAGCACATTCATACAATAAGGCCATCTGTTCAACTATGTTCATAGCAGCATTATTTGTAATAGACAGAACCTGGAAGCAACCTTCATGACCCTCAGCTGAAGAATGGATAGAGAAAATGTGGCACATGTACACAATGGAGTACTATTCAGTGCGGGGGGTGGGGGTGGGGGCAATGGAATCTTGGAATTCGAAGGCAAATGGATGGAACTAGAAGAAACCATTCAGAGCAAGGTAACCCAGTCACAAAAAAACAAACAGGGTATGTACTCACTCATATATGGATTTTAGACATAGAGCAAAGGATTACCAGCCTACAATCCACACTGCCAAAGAAGCTAGGAAACAAGGAGGACTCTAAGAAAGACATACATGATCCCCCAGAGAAGGGAAAGGGACAAGATCTCCTGAGCAAATTGGGAGCATGAAGAGAGGGGAGAGGGAGCTAGGAGAATGAGAAGGGGCGAAGAGAAGGGGTGAGGAGGACAGGAGGGAGCTGGAAGTTTGAGTTGGGGGAAGACTAGAAGAGAACAAGATAAGAGATACCATAATACAGGGTGATATTGTAGGCTTAAAAAGAAATCAATCACTAGAGAAATGTTCAGAGATTTACAACGATGGCACCAACTAACAATCCAAGCAACAGAGGAGAGGCTACCTTAAATGCCTTCCCCTGATGATGAGATTGATGACTAACTTATATGCCATCCTATAGCCTTCATCCAGCAGCTGGTGGAAGTAGAAGCAGACACCCACAGCTAAACACTGAACTGAACTGGAATCCAGTTGCAGAGAAGAACGAGGGATGAGCAAAGGGGTCATGACCAGGCTGGTGAAACCCACAGAAACAGCTGACCTGAACAAGGGTGAACTCTTGTTTCCCAGACTGATATCTGGAAACCCAGCACAGGACTGATTCAGACCCATGAACATGGGTATCAGTGAGGAGATCTTTGAAATCTATGGGGCCTTTTGTAGTAGATCAGTATTTATCCCTAGCATAGGAATAGACTTTGGGAGGCCATTCCACATAGAGGGATGCTCCCTGAGCCTAGACACAAGGGTGGGCCTAGGCCCTATCCCAAAGGCTATGACAGACTCTGAAGACCCCCCCCCATGGAATGCCTCACCCTCCCTGGGGAGCAGAAAGGGTATGGAATAGGTACGGTGTTAGTTGCATGGAGGGGAGGCAGGGAAGGAGGGGAGGCAGAGAGAACTGAGATTGACATATAAAATAATCTTGTTTCTAATTTAAATAAAAATGGAGAGAAAGATAAAAATAAACAAAGATGGTACTCCCTCAGAAATACATATGCACACATACAGATACACACAGTACAGCATGACTCTTTTTTAGTTTTTTTATTTTTAATTTAAGAACAATAATCTTAGACAAGCAGCTCCATATTCCTGAATTTCTTTAATTCCAGCACTGTCCTTTGCAGTAACTCTCCCATCCCTCAATTGCTGCTCTATACCCTGAATGGGCAGGGTCACATTAACAGTTTCTGATATCAGCCAAATAGACTCCTTAAATAACAGTGGCATTTCAAGTCGGTCTGCAATCCTTTACTGACCAGCACTGGACCTCAGTGTTGTTTGTTTGACATTTCCTGGTCTGTCACCTGCCCTTGGGCCTTTGCCTCCTGAAATTTATTATTTCCGAGCTATTTTCATCAACTGTACTATTTTATTAACTAAATCCTAAAATCTCCTTCTATGCATTGCCTTTCTGTGATAACTTTCAGCAGTCAGTAATAGAATTTTAAGCCTGGGTTACCTCCTGTTTCAAAAGTATACATCATAAGCCAAGCAAGAAATTTAGAATTACATCTTCCCAGCTAGAGATGGCAAAATATGTCACATACTCAAATGGAAGTATGCTCCATTTAGAGGTTCTAATCATTGGGTTTTTTCATTCCATTATGCTGGCCATGTATTTATATAGAATAATAACCCCAAGAGGGGCTGTCTTTAATTTCAGGCCTTTGTAAAGACTAAAGAAATTTTCAGCATGATTGAATTCATTTTTTCCAGCCAAAACTATACACCATACAGTGTTGCATATAACGATGTATAGGATTTAGCAACTAACAATAAGGTTTGATTGTCACTAAGAGAACTGTCGTGGTGGTCTCTATTCAACCTCTGTGTCTCTCACTGTATTCTTTCCTTGGTGATCTTATTACAGGGTTGCAAAGTGCTACATCAGCCGGAGCCTTGTGTTTGCATGACCACTTCCCTGAACATGAGCCTGAGCCCTGTGGAATTAGAAGGCAAATTCATGCATTTTGTTCTGCACTTACAAATGAACCCCTACATTTGCTTTACATCGTCACTCTTTCTGTACAGTCTCAACGTATACTTTCTAGACTAGAGGTGTAGCTCTGTGGCTCAGTGGTACAATGCTTGCCCAGTGTGTGTGAGGCTCAGGTTACATCCCCAATACTACAGAAAACAACAACTTAATAAATACACACAGATGCCCATGCATGTGTGTACACATCCATGTTTCTTGAGACAATAATTTAGAGTTTTCAGACATTATTATATGTACGTGTGGTTACATGTTTCTACATGTTTACATGTGCAGGTGCACATGTGAGTGAGGGTACCAGAATCCATTCCTCAGGTGCCATTTATCTTTGTTTTCAAAACAGAATATCTCCTTAGCCTGGAGCTCACTGTTTAGGGTAGACTGGCTGGCCAGCAAGCCACAGGGATCCTCCCGGCTCTACCTTCCCAGCACTGGAATTACAAGTGCATACCACCATGCCTGGCTTTTTTTTGCATGAGATATTGAACTAGAGCCCAGGTCCTCATGCTTGCAGGACAAAGACTTGACTCATTAAACCATTAAATTGCCCTATTATCCAACCCACCTGACTCCGGTAGAGACTATAAGAGGTCTACTTTGAACTCCTGCTTCATTTAATATCTGCACTACATTATAACAAAGACTACACACTGAGCTGCTTTACATCCATGCCTTAGTCTTAACTCTGCAATCCTTCTTTAAGAACAAATATTACCCAATATGTGGACTCCATTTCAGCATCTGCTCTTCATCTATCACCAAGTAATAGTGCTTGATAACAGGGCACTTGGGAAAGTCCCTGTCTTCTAAGAACTAAGGGAATGGGAAGATATCCTCACCTATCAGCCTTCCCCTACTAAAGCTCATCTGCCATAGAATCAAGCTCTGTCCCATAGAACTATCGCCAGGAATTATATCCACAGTTGTTTATCCAGCACATAGACAGAGCTTGCTAATCACTCATGAGTCCCATGCAGTGGTGGAACAGAGTGTGAGAGATCTGTTCCACACCCTTAGAATAATACTTGTTGGTCTGACAAGTACTGAAAAAAAGGCAGGGTTGTCTTGAGACATGGTCATTTAAAAGTAAGCAGTATAAGAAAGATCATGCTGGTATTGGGCAGTTTTATCCCCCAAGACTTGGAACAATACATCAATAAAAGATAGTGGTGTTAATTACACAAATGTTAAGTGTTACATAAATTATGTATCTGTAGGTTCTTGTGTGTGTGTGTGTGTGTGTGTGTGTGTGTGTGTGTGTGTGTGTGTGTTGTATATGAGGAAGGGGATTTTTATTCCTCACAGACTACAAAGCATCTAATATTGTAATTTGCTCCTTAAATATTTGAGCATGTCCCAAATCGTCTTCATTTCAAACTTTTCTGGGAAATATTTCTAGGGTTGGGAGTGAAATAAAACATTTACCAGTTAAAGAAGTTTGCAAAATAAATCTGCCAGAAGTTCCCCAAGGCACACAGCATATGAAAGACCTTGAGAAGTCCTGCAGGGAATAAACCCAGATCTCTTCATGCAGCCAATTTTTCTCCAGCTTCAACATAATAACCCCTTTTCTTTGGCATAAATTTCTTGTAAAGCAATGTTCCATGATTTATCAACCAGTTTCAAAATTCAGTCCTTCAAGTCAATGTCTCTCTATATAAATATTTTATTCACCTCATCTTTCTGTGGAGAAAAAGTTAATGTGGATCCAAAGAAGCCATTCTTAGTCCTAGTTTTCATATTAAGTAACAATATGATCAGGACAAGTCATTTCATGGGATGGAGCTCTTGCCAAAGATTATTACTCACACCACACACAGATACACACACACACACACACACACACAGAGAGAGAGAGAGAGAGAGAGAGAGAGAGAGAGAGAGAGAGAGAGAGAGAACTTTGTCATGAGAGCATCAAAACCCCTGATCATGAAGCTTTGGGATCTGACTCCCTAGCTGCTTTTAATTTCTGATGTGATTTACAAGGTCATCAACCACATTTGCAAGGTCAGTTTAATATTACTGTATGAAAGGAGTTGTCATAGAAACAGTATAAGCTAATCAGTGTTGGTTGCTAATTGGTGAGCTGCCGTGGAAGGACGCCTTTCATTTCCTTTCTCATCACCCTTCTTGGCCTCTCTCAGAGCTAGCACATCCATCTCTTACGGGAAAGTATCACCATCACAGAACTTTAGCTGGCATTCATTGTTGACACTGTTTCTCATCTCTCTCTGTCTGGATCCAAGCCTAAGTTCATGTAGACAAAGGCAATGCCACAGGAACAGTGTAGTAAGTAAGCATCAGGAAGTCCCAGAGTCCTTGGGGAATTTGTGGGCAGAGCTACCACTGAAACCCTAAACCACTTTTCAACAAAATTCCCTATGAGAGAAAAAGGACTTTCTACCTTGTTTTCATCTTTTCCCTAAAAGTGTATTTTCTGTTGTTCTCAGCTAAGAGCAATCTAAACTAAGGTAAGATTTTAATCTGCAGTATGAGATCCCAAATGAGGAACTGCACTTTGTCACTGGAAGACAGCGAAAACAATGACATAGATGGGTATCTTTGTTTTAAAATGAAAACATGTTATTTTTTATTAGTTTATTTTTTTACATTCCAATCCCAGTTCCCCCTCCCTCCTTTCCTCCCATTCCCTCCACTCCCCCCTCCTCCCATCTGCTCCACGGAGAGAGTAAGGTCTCCCATAGGAAGTCTACTAAGTCTGTCCTATTATCTAGATGAGAGAGCACCAAGGCACCTGTCCACCCCCACACACCTGTGTCTAGGCTAGGCAAGGTATCTCTCCATAGAGAATGGGCCCCACTAAGTCAGTTTGTACATTGGTGTTAGGTCTTGGACCCACTGCCTCATATATTGTCCCAGTCACACAGAAAAAGTGATTTTTTGAGACAGGATCTCCTGTAGCTCAGGCTGGCCTTAAATACCTAATTCTCTTTTCCCCGTCACATATATATATATATATATATATATATATATATATATATATATTGCCCTTGGCTTACCTTAGGAGACTACAGGTTGACCAAGGCTGACACATTTAGGGAAATGCTAGAGAAAAAATTCAGAATGTTCTATTTTTATGCTTTCTGACTGTGAAGGTGATCAACTGAGCCTACACTCAATTAGTCTTCATGCTGAGCTGAAAAGTATGAGGCTGGAGAGCAAATGTTCTTTTTGCCTGTAATCTGGAACCTTGCTGGCTGCACCCCATGACAGGCAGGTTTCAAAGACGAAGCTTTAACAAGCAATAAGTGATGTTCTACCATTTAAAGGTCATAAAATCTCTGGTGGAGACCAAAGGTTTCCTTCATCTCCACCCGCTGCTACACAGGGACTCCTGAAAGGTAACGTTAAAATGAGAGGTTGGAGCAGGGCAGCACACAGGTCAAAAGCTCATCTCCAGTCTTAAAATTTTGTCTAGGTAAGACTTTGACTCAGGAACTGTCTGAAGATGTGCTACACTTGCTTGAGAATTTTATACTCAAAGTAATGATAAGCTGTTAGGAGGCCCTACTGATTACAGGTTGCAGTCAACCATAGCCTGGCAGCTTTCTCTGAGCTTCAAAACAAGGAGGACTCCCTCCTCCCAGCAAAAGCTTCCTACTGTCTACCTAATCTTATCTGGAGGGTGGGTGTCTCTAGGTGCAGGATACCTGACTTCTCTCAAGGGTGACTCTTGACACAGTTCCCTACAAATGTTCTTCCCTTGGTGACCCACATGGTAATTAGGTAAGGGCTCTAGCCATTTGGATAGGACCCTATTGCCACATACTAAGCCTTGTGATAGGAGCTTGCCACTTAATGCAAATTAGGGCTTGTCTCCATGCTCCCCAATCTTATATATTCCTTATACTGTGGAATAAAATTGAGCTGAATTCGTCTCTCAGAGGGCTGTCTCTGTTCATGATCATAGACTGTAAACAAAGCTTTCTGTCATCTCTTCTGCCTCTTTCCCCTCTCCAACTGATGGCCAGCAGGCCAAGAGAGAAAGAGGATCCCGACAATAAGTTGGCCAAAGGCCTCAGCAGACAAGATACATGGGTGGAAAATAAGCATCTAAATAGATCAGGTCAACAGGGTTAAAACAATGAGATGCCACTCCATCACTGTTATAAGGGTCAAAATCAGGACCTCTGACATCACCAAATGCTGGCAAGGACCTGGAGCCACAGGAACTACCTTTGTTGCTGGTGGTAATGCCAAATCACCTGGCCACTTGGGAAGAATATTTGGCAATAGCTTAGTAACCCTTACCATATGACCCAACGACCACACTTCTTATCTGAGAGTTCAAAACCCATCTCTGCCCCCCTCAAAAAAACTACTCAAAGGTACTTACAACAGCTTTACTCATAATTGCCAAAATTCAGGTGCAAGTGACAAACAGGACATTGTGCTCCTATTAAGAGTTGGGAAGTTGCACCTCATGAACAGATTAATGTCTTGTTGCATAAGCACTTGTTCCTTGTAAGAGCAACAGCTGGTCCTTCATTTCTTACAAGTCTTCAACCCATGCTTTTGTCATAGTAAGAAGTCCCTTGCTAGACATCACCTTATGGCCAGGATTTCCAGACTCCAGAATTGTGAACTACCTAGTCCCGGGAATCCGGTGACAGCAAGACAAGAGAGAGTAGGATATGCAGACACCATAATCCTGAAAGAATGGCCCAGACCCACCCTACCCTGATACTAAGCAAATCAACCATCAGCAAGCAAGAATTTTCAGAAGGCTTAGAAACAGGCAACACCTGGAATTGGATTTCCAGATACAGGAAAAGCTACCTGTATGGGGGTTGGGGCAAGTGTAGGGGAGGAGCTCCAGATCTTCCAGCAGACCCTGAGAAACCCAAACTCAGGTTATCCAATAGTACAAGCATGAGCCTTTGGTCTCTTCTTCACCAGGGAAGCACAGAGGCATCAGTATCAACAGCAGTGTCAACGCAACCTTCCCTGTAAAATAAGCAAGTAATTGGTTTAGAGGAAGAAGAATGCCCTGGTAAGGACTTCATGAGTCTGAAAGAACCATCATGGTGTAGTCGAGTGTGACATGCGCCCCATAGGCTTGTGGGTTTGAACGCTTGGTCCCCAGCTAGTTGTAGCTGTCTGTGAGAGTAGAGTGTAGCTGGAGAAGTGAGTCTTACAAGTTATGGTGGGCCTGAGTTCTCCCTGCTTTCTCTCCTGGCAATAACATAGAAGGGTTGACACCTTCTGTTGTTCTTCCATTCTCCCTAAGAAGGAAGGAGTCCTCTCTTCTATATTACTGCCAGGAGAGGAAGGCACATGGAAAGCACACACACCTCCAACCCAGCAGTCAGTGTTCTACTGCAAAATGCACAAAATAAACAACTGCATGAACTTCAAACACTGCTGAGTTCTATTCTTAGGTCACAGTGTTTCACATGTAACCATTAGAGCAACAACAGGTGCAATATCACCCAATGCCTTTGTTCATATTTTCCTAAATCTGAGCTCTCCGTAAAGACAGCTCATTTTTCTCACAAACTTCAAATGCCTTGATTCATAATTAATGTGAGACTTTGGAGCACAGTCCAGAGTTCAAGAAAGAAGGTATTTGGAGTACATCTCTTATGTCCCTCAAAATATACTAGACGGGTAAATCCCAGAAGGGGACTAGGGTCTTTTCACTTCAAAGTTCACTTCAGAGACTGGAGGGGTGGCTCAGAGAGTTCTGGGTAAGCATGAAGTCCAGAGTTCAATGCCAGCACCCATGTGGAAATGCCAGGCATAGTGGGATGCACTTGTAATTCTGATGCTGGGAAGGTGGAGCCATTCAGAGTTCTCATGCTTGCTGGCCAGCCAGCCTAACTTAACTGGTAAGCCTCGGGTCACTGAGAGACTCTGTCTCAAAACACAAGGTGGACAGGACCTGAGGAGCAATACCCCAGGGAGACCTTTGGCCTCCACATGCACATACATGTGCACCCACATGAACACACATACACGTGTATACACATCATAGAAAAGTTAAGCTCAGTATGTGATTGGGTGTGGTTGTGGGGAAGAACCCTAGGAAAACAAGAAGATAGGAGAACATAGCTGTAGTAGCTAATGTTCTTTAAGTATAGAAAAGTCACCTTTGCCTACTCATATCTATATACCTTTGGAGAAAGGGCTATGGGAAGATGGAAGGTAGTAGAGGATGAGAGAGAAGAGAATTTGCCAGCAATCTTCTCTACACAGTTTTAGAGTTAATTGAAATGGGAATTTTATTATTAAAAATCCCTTGAGCATCCTCTAGACAAGAAAATGGGCACTAGGAATACTTAAATCATATTTCCCCTGCAAAACAAATCAGAATTGGGGCATTTTTATGCCACGAAAATAGAAAGACAGGTTTCAACCTTGCCGAAGAATTGGGGATGTTAAATATGAAAATAGAACTTGGGGATGAATGGTGTCATTAACATTTTAAAATGCTGTTCTGAGCATATGCAGAGGCAAATTATAATACCATGGATTCCCTGTAGTTAACAGTGTGCTACTTCTATAAGCCTTACTCTCACTTAGAGAAAATTCATGGAAGTGAGAGACACATTTGTTCTTTCCTTGTGATACACTCAGAGTTCTCAGGCAGCCCCAAGACCTTCTGACTGACACTTGGGGTTCTCTACCCATTTTTCTTTTCCTATCCCACTCCTATAATTTATTTTACAACAAAAATCACAATAAGCCATAAGTGCAAAACCCTCCAGACAATCCATGCACTTTCTCTTACATGAATGACCAGAAATACAATTATTTTCCATTGTTTCCCATGAATTCATTGTGTAATAGCTTTGCTTCTTGGAAATGATCAGATCCAATCTGTTAACAAGTTGCTAATATTTAGTTTCCAGGACTATAAAATTGAAGTCTGGCTACAAATTTTCCATTATTTTTATTTTATGTGTATGGATGTTTTGCCTATGTGTTTGTCTCGTGGTAAGTGTACAGTGTCCATGGGAGTCAGAAAAGGACATCAGATTACCCAGACTGGAGTTACAGATGGTTTTCTGCCTCTATGTGGCTGCTGGAAATTAAACCTGGGCCCTCTAGAAGAACAGGAAGTGCTCTTAACCACTGATCCATCTCTCCAGCCCTTGAGTGTAGCTCTTAAATCTCATGATGCAAGTGAAATGAAAAGCACATCAATGTGCTATTTTCTTCTGATCTGCTGGCCTTGCACTTTCTGAAGAGTAGTGAGACCAAGAAAGCCATCATTCCTCCTTTTCACTCAGGTAACCACTGGCTACTTTTGTTTTCTATTCTATAGCATTAAGAATATGTTTGACTACAGCTGGAGAGATGGTTTCAGAGTTACAAGCACTTGCTGTTTTCATAGAGGATTTGGCTTCATTTTCTGACCTCCAACAGGCACCAGACATACAGGTAACCTATCTATGCACATGCAGGCAAAATGTATACACATCACAAAATAAAAATCAAGAGTGTTCCACCTAGAAAGTAAAAGGCACATTTAACCTTGCTCTGCCACCTGGGAGGTATGTGAGTTTGAGAAAGGGTTTCTCAAAGCTTCGGTTCCCTCAATCAAGATCTTTCTGATGTTCCAGATCCATAAATCCAATTGTCTTTCTGGCCCTTCCACCTTATAGTTCCAAAGTATTAGGGAAGGCCCTGGAGGTTCTTTCTCAAAACATGAACACAAATAGCAAAGCAGCAAGGAGTTTTATTCAAAAGCAAAGTGAAAGGAGAGGATAGATAAGACCCAAGTGAGATTTGCTTAAAGGCAGTGCTTAAGGGTTGGTAACCTCTCAGCGTTTCCTTTGGAGGCTTCAGGAACTGTAGTTGGTAGCTAAGGACAGGGTGTTGGTGGTTTGCTGTTTTGATAGATAGGCTTGGGTTAGGTAGACCTTTGCCCACTGAGACTTTCCCATCATGCATCTGACTTAATCATATGCATGTCCAATCATGCATAAGCATATTACAATTAAGGGGTTTCCCTGTAAATTTTTACTCAGAAGGCACAGGTTGCCTTATTGCACAAGGAACCTAAAACAGGCTGGACCTACCAACCTTCCCCTAGTTCTAGGACATGCTCTGGGATGCGTTTGAGCACAGAAGTGAGGCAGGGTCACTAGGACATTTCTAGGAGTTACTGAAAGTTATTAAATAAGAATGCCAGTTGTTTTATTTGGACATGTAGCTTGGTGTAGGTGGGCATCAAAGGTTACTAAGATACCCTTGCAACTCTCTTCCTTAGAGGTACCTCAGGGTCAGCACAACTCTGATGTATAACCTTCGGCCATAAGCTTGACTCTCTTCCATTTTCCTCAGCTAGCCAGAGCTAGCCAGAAATGTAACATTCAGACCTCCACTTTCATGTTCATTCTATTGACATGTTTTATTAAACTCACACTTTGTGTTTTGATCCATCTGCGTCGATTTCTGCCATCAGCCCCAATCCATCCGTGCCACCTTCATACTCACCAGGACTACACTGAGAATTTCATCACTCGCCCTTTTAATAATTAACTATTCCTTCTGAAACACAAACCCTACTGAGTTATCAGTCTCTCTAAAGTGTTCAGTGGTTTGTTCTGTTCTGAAATCTGTCCAATTTCCCTCATCTTGTTCAGACCTCTCAGTTCCTTTGCTGCGCTATTCTCCTCCTCAGGGCCTGTGCACACTGTGTTTCCCAGTCTGTCACATTGCCTGACAACACCTTTCCCTCCATCAGACCTCATCTCAGGCCTCACCCACTCAGAGACCCTGTCTTTCCCCTACCTGATGCCCTGCTTGCCATAAACAATCATAGCATGAAACCATAACTTTAAATTTGTTTTGTGACTTGCAATATTGCCTGTTTTCCCATTTGACTAGAAGTTTCTTAGGGGAAGAAACAAACACTTTCCTCTTAAATGGCAAATGTCAATAAACATTTGTTGAGTGATTGAATGGACCAGTGAATATAAATTATTAAAACTAGAATAGTATGCAACCTCTCAAGGCTATAATCTTACAAATCTGCCGGGTAATTTCCATGTGAAATCTTTTTTTACTAAAAAAAAAAAATTGAGGCAGTATTGCTTGAGTTGCTTGAGTTCAAACAATGGCCTAACTAGTCCATTTAATGACTAACATATGAAGTAGGTTTTGGTGAGTTCCTGACATGTGTGTGTGCATGTGTGTGTGTCATTATTCATAAACATTATATACATATATATGATATACAATAATATATCTTAGAAAGAAAGAAAGCTATCTGTCAAAACACTAAAGGAAAGGTACCCAAAAGGGATCATTTTGGTGGAGAAGGTGACAAGAGGAACAGGACGACTGTCCAGGCAAGTAACGACAAAAGCAATAGTCCAGAAAGAAGCTCTGCTGAGGAAGTACCTCACCAATGTTGAGCAATCAAATAAGCAGCTTGACTCCCCCCACACACACAAAAGGAAAAAGAAACAGGAAACCATGAAATGACAAAGCTGATCCACTTACTGCCATGAATGACCATGTCTAATGCAGGCTCCAGCTACACAGATGCCCTGGGAAATACTTTAGGTGGAAAAACTGATGTTTGTTTTTGCTCAGGACAGCAGTTTTACTGCCGCAATTTCATTTTTGGAAGCCTAAAAGGTATCAGAGCAATGAAAGGCGATGATCCTTCCTGCCAGCAGTGCGTGGCCTTGTTGGCTGTGCTTGTATCAAAACAGTTTGACACCAGCTATAAAGACATATCGTGATTACCTGTGTGAGCAACCCACTGTGGCTCTGTGAATGAAATGCAGGGTTAGAAGTTCCCAAAGGTATCTCTGCTCTTGCTGTCTCCTTCCCTCTCTCCCTCTCTTCCTTAATGAAACAAAGATGTTACATTCATTTATGTTGCATTTGTTTAACTCTGTGAAACAGTGTTACTCTGCCTGTCTAAAACACCTGGTTGGTCTAATAAAGAGCTGAGTGGTCAATAGTGAGGCAGGAGAAAGGATAGGCAGTGCTGGCAGAGAGAATAAATGGGAGAAAAAGAGAGAAGAAAGATCAAGGAGCGAGAAGAGAGGGAGAGCAGGACTCCAGGGGCCACCCATCCAGCTACATGGCCAGCCACGGAGTAAGAGGTAAAGAAAGGTATATGGAACAGAGAAAGGAAAAAGCCCAGAGGCAAAAGATGGACAGGATAATTTAATAAAAGCTGCATTTATAAATAATAGTAAGCCTCTGTGTGTGGTTTATTTGGTAGCTGGGTGGCAGACCCCCCAAAAGAACAAACAGTAAAAGAATTTTTAAAAACAGCATTTCACACACACACACACACACACACACACACACAGAGAGAGAGAGAGAGAGAGAGAGAGAGAGAGAGAGAGAGAGGAAAAAACAACAACACAGAAACCAAACATGGTGGTATAAACTTGTAATCTCAACATTCAGGATGTGGGGACTGGAGAATCAGGAGCTCATGGTCATCATTAGCTACCTGATACCTTGAAGACTAGCCTGGGATACATGTCTTAAAAACAAGTCTAAGCCCCACCCCAAGCTCTCCATCCCTCTGCCTGCTGTCTGAGCCTGAGGTGAGTTTGGGCAATGCTCTGCCCTCAACCTTCACCATAACCCTCTGCTTGCTTCTTCCTGAGACTCACCCTGGACAAGAGTAGACCTGCCCAGACTGGAAGGCCCACCTTGAGTCAAGACACACCTCAACCTTGTCCTCCCTCCTCCCTCTGCCATCTGCCTGCTGCCAGAGCCTGAGGCTAAGCTTGCTGCCTGAGCCTGAGCCTGAACCTGAGCCCTCTGACTGCCACCTGAGAGAGGGGAAGACGCCACCTGCACCCACTGGAAGAAGAGATGAGAAGAAGACAGAATAAGAACATACTCAACAACATAAAGAACAATATGACACCACCAGAATCTAGGGACTCCATACCAGCAAGATCTGAAAAGCCCAATGCAGAGGATGAAGAAGAGATGGAACTTAAAAATTATCTTATGAAGATGATAGAGACCATTAAAGAGAAAACAAGAAAATCCCTTAAAGAAATAGAAGAAAAAACAAGCAAAAAATTACATGAAATGGAGGAAAAGACAAAACAAAAAATCCAAGAAATAAACAAATCTCACCAAGAATCTAAAGAAAGTTGAGAAAAAAACTACCAAACAAGTGAAGGAAACAATTCAAACAGTTCATGGTTTGAAAGCAGAATTGGAAACAATAACGAAAACACAGAATGAGGGATGCTGGAAATAGAAAAGCTGGGTAAACATTCAGGAACCTCTGATGTAAGCATAACCCATAGAATACAAGAGATGGAAGAGATAATCTCAGGTGTTGAAGACTCATTAGAGGACATACAATCATTCACCAAAGAAAATTTCAAGTCCAACAAATCCCTAACACAAAATATCCAGGAAATACGGGACACCATGAAAAGAGCAAACCTAAGAATAATAGGTACAGAAGAAGGTGAAGAAAGTCAGCTCAAAGGTATAGAAAACATATTCAACAAAATCATAGAAGAAAACTTCCCCAACCTAAAGAAGGAAATGCCTATGAAAGTACAAGAAGCTTACAGAACACCAAATAGATTGGACCACAAAAAGAAGTCCCCTCACCACATAATAATCAGAACACTAAACTTACATAATAAAGAAAAATATTAAGAGCAGCAAAAGAAAAAGGCCAAGTAACATATAAAGGCAGACCTAGCAGAATTACACCCGACTTTTCAATGGAAACTTTGAAAGTCAGAAGATCCTGGATAGATGTCCAACAAACGCTAAGGGAACAAGGATGCCAGCCCAGACTATTGTATCCAGCAAAGCTTTGGATCACTATAGATGGAGAAAACAAGATATTCCATGACAAAACCAGATTTAAGCATTACATATCCACAAATCCAGACATACAGAAATTACTGGAAGGAAATCTCTAACGCAATGAAGATAACTATGCTCAAAAAACCATAGGCAATAGAAAATCCCACTTTACCAAACACCAAAAAAAGTGGGGAAATCCACACAATAACACCAACAACAACAAATCCAAAACAAACAAGAATCAACAACCAATGGTCATTAATATCCCTCAAAGTCAATAAAAAAGATATAACTTGCCTATAAAAAGGTACAAGCTAACAGAATGGATATGAAGACAGAATCCATCCTTCTGCTGCATACAAGAAACACATCTCAACTTCAAAGACATACTGTACCTCAGAGTAAATGGTTGGGAAAAGATTTTCCAATCAAATGGACCCAAGAAACAAGCTGGGGTAGCAATCCTAATATCTAACAAATTAGACTTCAAATTAAAATCAATCAAAAGAGATGAATAAGGGCATTTCATACTTATCACAGGAAAAGTCCATCAAGATGAAGTCTCAATCCCAAACATCTATGCCCCAACAACAAAGGCACCCAAATTTGTAAAAGAAACATTACTAAAGCTCAAATCACACAATTAACCTCACACACTTATAGTAGGAGACTTCAACACCCCACTCTCAACACTAGATAGGACCACCAGACAGAAACTAAACAAAGAAACAAAAGAACTCAGAGATGTTATGACCCAATTGGGATTAACAGATATCTATAGAACATCCCATCCTAACACAAAAGAATACACCTTCTTCTCAGCACCACATGGAACCTTCTCTAAAGTTGACCACATACTCGGCAATGTAGCAAACTTACTCAGATACAAAAAATTTAGAATAACCCTCTGTATCTTATCAGACCACCATGCTTTAAAGTTAGAATTCAACAACAACACAAATTGCAGAAACCCTACAAACTCATGGAAATTGAATAATGTGCAATTGAACCATTCTTGGGCCAAGGAAGAAATAAAAAAAGAAATTAAATACTTCCTAGAATTTAATGAGAATGAAGACACAACATACCCAAACCTATGGGACACTTAGAAAGCAGTGCTAAGAGGAAAACTCATAGCACTAAATGTCCACATAAAGAAACTGGAGAATAGTCACACTAGAGAATTAACAGAGCAACTGAAAGCTCTAGAACAAAAAGAAGCAAACTCTCCCTGGAGGAGTAGATGCCAGGAAATAATGAAACTGAGGGCTGAAATCAATAAAGTAGAAACTAGGAAAACACTACAAAGACAATGAAACAAAGAGTTGGTTCTTTGAGAAAGCCAACAAGATAGACAAACCTTTATCCAAACTAACCAAAAGGCAGAGAGACAGCATGCTAATTAACAAAATCAGAAATGAAAAGGGGGACATAACAGCAGACACTGAGGAAATCCAGAGAATCATCAGGTCATACTTTAAAAACCTGTACTCCACAAAATTCGAAAATCTAAAGGAAGTGGACAATTTTCTGGATGGATATCACTTACCAAAATTAAATCAAGAACAGATAAGCAATTTAAACATATCTATAACCCCTAATGAAATAGAAGCAGTCATCAAAAATCTACCAACCAAAAAAAGCCCAAGACCAGATGGTTTCAGTGCAGAATTATACCAGAAATACAAAGAAGATCTAATACCAGTACTCCTCAAATTGTTCCACACAATAGCAGCAGAAGGGTCATTTCCAAGCTCCTTCTATGAGGCTACAATTACCTTGGTACCCAAGCCACACAAAGACACAGCGAAAAAAAGAATTGCAGACCAATATCCCTCATGAACATTGGTGCAAAAATATCAACAAAATACTGGCAAATCGAATTCAAAAACACATCAGAGAAATCATCCACCATGATCTAGTTGGCTTTATCCCAGGAATGCTGGGATGGTTCAACATAAGAAAATCCATCAATGTAATCCACCATATAAACAAAATGAAAAAGAGAAACCACATGATTATCTCACTATATGCTGAAAAAGCCTTTGACAAAATCCAACATCCCTTCATGGTAAAGGTCTTAGAGAGATCAGGAATAACTGGAACATACCTAACATGTATAAAAGCAATATACAGCAAACCAACAGCCAACTTCAAACTAAATGGAGAGAAACTCAAGGCAATTCCTCTAAAATCAGGAACAAGACAATGCTGTGCACTCTCTCCATATCTCTTCAATATTGTACTTGAAGTCCTAGCTAGAGCAATAAGACAACAAAAGGAGATCAAGGGGATACAAATTGGAAAGGAAGAAGTCAAACTTTCACTATTTGTGGATTATATGATAGTTTACATAAGTGACCTGAAAAACTCTACCAGGGAACTACTACAGTTGATAAACACCTTCAGCAAAGTGGCAGGATGCAAGATTAACTCAATAAAATCAGTAGCCCTACTATATACAGAAGATAAATGTGCTGAGAAAGAAGTCAGAGAAACATCACCCTTTACAATAGCAACTAACAACATAAAATATCTTGTGGTAATGCTAACCAAAATGAGAAAGACCTGTATAGTAAAAACTTTGAGTCATTAAAAAAAGAAATTAAAGAAGATAGCAGAAAGATCTCCCATGCTCTTGGATAGGTAGGATCAACATAGTAAAAAATGGCAATCTTGCCAAAAGCAATCTACAGATTCAATGCAATTCCCATCAAAATCCCAACACAATTCTTCACAGACCTTGAAAGAATAATACTCAACTTCATATGGAAAAACAAAAAACCCAGGATAGCCAAAACAACCCTGTACAATAAAGGAACTTCCAGAGGCCTCACCATCCCTCACTTCAAGCTCTATTATAGAGCCATAGTCCTGAAAACAACTTGGTATTGGCACAAAAATAGACAGATAGATCAATGGAATCGAATTGAAAACCCTGATATCAACCTACACACCTATGAACACCTGATTTTTGACAAAGAAGCTAAAGTTATATAATGGAAGGAAGAAAAGCATCTTCGACAAATGGTGTTGGCATAACAGGATTCAGACATGTAGAAGATTGCAGTTAGATCCATATCTATCGCCATGCAGAAAACTTAAATCCAAATGGATCAAAGACATCAACATAAATTCAGCCACACTGAGCCTCCTAGAAGAGAAGATAGGTCATATCCTGGAACAAATTGGTACAGGAGAATGCTTTCTGAACATAACACCAGTAGCACAAACATTGAGATCGACAATTAATAAATGGGACCTCCTGAAACTGAGGAGCTTCTGTAAAGCAAAGGACACAGTCAGCAAGACAAAACTCCAGCCCACAGAATGGGAAAAGATATTCACCAACCCCACATCTGACAGTGGGCTGATCACCAAAATATACAATGAATTCAAGAAGCTAGCCACCAAAACACCAAACAATGCAATTTAAAAAATTGGAGTGCAGAACTAAATAGAGAATTCTCAACAGAGGAATACAAAATGGCTGAAAGATACTTAAGAAAGTGCTCAACATCCTTAGCCATCAGGGAAATGCAACTCAAAACCACTCTGAAATACCATCTTACTCCTGTCAGAATGGCTAAAATTAATAACACCAATGACAATCTGTGCTGGAGGGAATGTGGAGAAAAAGGAACTTTCCTCCATTGGTGGTGGGAGTGGGAACTTGTGCAACCACTTTGGAAATCAGTATGGCAATTTCTCAGGAAAATGGGAATGAGTCTACCACAAGATCCATCAATTCCTCTCTTGGGCGCACTCATACAATAAGGACATATGTTCTACTATGTTCATAGCAGCATTATTTGTAGTAGCCAAAACCTACAAGCAACCTAGATGCCCCTCAACTGAAGAATGGATAGAGAAAATGTGGTACATTTACACAATGGAGTACTACTCTGCAGAAAAAAACAATGGTATCTTGAAATTCGCAGGCAAATGGTTGGAACTAGAAGAAAACATCCTGAGTGAGGTAAGCCAATCACAACAAGATGAACATGCAATGTACTCACTCATTTTTGATTATTAGACATAGAGCAAAGGATCACTAGTCTACAATCTACACTACCAGAGGAGCTAGGAAACAAGGTAGACCCCAAGAAAAGATTGCATAGTCCCTCGTAGAAGGGGATGGGAACAAGAACCCCTGACCAAAGTGAGAGCCTGGGGGCAGGGAGAGGAAGGAGAGCCTTCATCCTATTGCTGTTAAAAGCAGAAACAAACACTGATAGCTAAGCTCTGAGCCACACTACTGGAATTCAGTTGTGGACAGGGAGAAGGAATGAGCAAAGGAGCAAGGTGGGGCTGGAGAGACCTGCAGAAACAGTGAACCTGACCTACTGATAGCATGGAGACCCTTGTCATAAAGCTGGGGAAACAGCACTGGACCAAACCAAGCCCTCTGAATGTGGGTGCCAGCTAGGAGGCCAAGATAGTCTATGAGACCTCTAACGGTGGAGCCAGTTTTTAATCCCTAGAGCACAATGGACATTGAGAGCCCATTCCCTATGGAGGGATAAGATTGTAGCCCAGATACAGCAAGGAGGGCCTAGACCCTCCCCCAAACTATTTGACAGATTTTGAAGGTCTCTGCTGGGGGGCCTCACTATCTCTGGGGAGGAGTCTTAGGGTGTGTTGGGGGGTTGGTGGGGAACATGGGAGGATAGGAGGGTGAGGGAATGGGGGGGGATGGATATGTAAATATGAGTAGTAATTAAAGAATAAGAAAAAAGTCTAAGGGATACTGTAATTGACTTTAACCCTTACCCAAGCTTTAATATCTTGAATCCTCCAAATGAATTTGGTAATGATTATTCTTCCCTCCTTGGTTAATACTTCAGTGAATGCCCAATACTGTGTGTGCCATTTCTACAAGTCCTGAGCCAACAATTGGGAGCCAGGTCTTCCTGAGGAGAGATCCCAAAGCATAGGCCCACTGACAACAGCGCTCACAAATTGCTTCATTGGCTGTCCCTCATGTCTTCATGGTTCTGGGCTCCCTGTGAGAGGTGCCAAGGCTGCCAAGTTGCAGCAGAGCTCTTATGAACCCTCTGTTGACCATCTCTGGAAGGACCATGTCAGGTTTTCTTAACATTGGATTGAGGGCTCTAGTCTCTGTAGTATCCATCATTCCCATGTGGAAAATTCTAAGTCAGGTAATTGAGAGGACCTTATCCCTAAATCTCTGCATATACTCTTCCAATATGGCAATTGGGCACATTGAAGGGTTAGGGATGGGACAAACCCTAATCTTCCTAACATTGTCATTCCAACTAATCTCAAGCACTGTACCAGACAATCATTTTATTTTAAGGAATCACGGATATGAGGTGCTAATCCTGCCTCTCCATCTATGTAGTTTGAAGGTCACACTATCTGTAAAATGTTTCAGCAAAGGAAACAGAAAAAATATAAATTGCTTATAGTGTCTAGATGATTGTCTGATAAGTTACTATGTTTAGTCTTTAGATCCTATCTCTATTTCATCTTAGAAGAAAAATCAAGAAAATGTGGACATCAGAGAAGATTTCTGAAATAAAACACCGCTTATGTCCTCAAGTGACCTGTGAAACATTCCCAGTGATTACAGAAAACACATATGTTAGGTTTAAGACAATTGTAGAAGCTACAAATGATAATGAGAACACTGACCACACTCAATAACCTAGAGAAACTGAATATAGGCTCTACAACCTGTAACCTAGCTATGAATCTAAATTTTACATCCAGTCCATATTTACAGTGAGAAAGGAAAAGGCAATATATATTAACATAAAAACCTATATTGCCATTAAATTAATTTAATGGCCATAAAAAGACATTAAATGAACAGAGGGATGTTGCCTTCATCCTACAACAGCCCTCGAATAATACCGAGATATAGGCAACATCCCCAGGAGTTATTGTTTCATTCCTTAAAAAACAATTCAAAATAATCTTCTAACATCTACAAAAAGCCTGTTTCACCTCATAGGTGAGTAATATACTGAATAAATACCTCTCAACACTACATGTTTATCATTGGCTATAGGAAGTGTTGGAGGCCTTGCTCCAGATAGGTTCATGGACCTGGGACAGATGTGTGGCATCAACACCAAAAAGACTGACCACCTGTGTTGTTCAAACAAGTGGCCCCGGATAGCTTGAGCCATCTTTATTTGTACATTTTCAGTGGTTTGCATGAACAGTTTTACAAGTTTTTACTTCCTAAATTTCAAAATGGTTACAATAATCACCAGTTTGTTCCTTGCCTCTTTCCCCTTCTGTCTCCTGGGTTCTCCCACAGGTAGCCATTACCTTTTTGACCTATATCTCCATCATCAGAAGCATGAGCAGTTTTGCCAGCTACAAAGGAACTTTTCTAACTAGGTACACCTATACATGGAACAATGCGCCCCACTGACAGCATATGCAGTTTCAGCATCATGTAGCTGTGGATAATATTTACATCTGGTAGGGTCTAGGCTCTCACGATCAACTCACCAGCCAGAGCTGGGTCAATCCAGCCTACATTTTGTACTACTCTATCCTCTCTGGGGGAAATAATCAGGTTTTTCTGTTTATCCTATAGGCAACATAACCTGGAAACTTATTCTTAACAGTTGTCCTTGCTAGTCCCTTATCCTTGTGGCTGTCTCCCTTAACCTCTTTGGGTATTGGCACAGTTACTGGAAATGGGGGAACTGTGGGTTTCTATGGTTCTGCTTCACTCCCTGTTTCTAGAAAGTTCCAATTAACTTTCCATACCATCTATTTCATAGCATTTCTTTAGATTTATTGTGGTTAAAATCATTCTTTCCAGAACAGTCATGCAAATATGTAACATTAAATTCCATGACCTACTGTGATTCACTCAGGCCAGCAGTATGGCTACCATAGTAAAAGCAAAGAGAGCATGTAGCACACACACACACTTCCAGAGTCATGCCCAGAATCATGCAGTGAACTGTCCACAGGTTCTTGTCAACTGGATCAGGGTCTTCAGGGCTCTTGCCACATAGAGAGCCACTCTTGTTATTCTCAGGCATTGTTCCCTGAAGAGGTCACATGGCTCCTGCCAAAGTGTATATGGGGACATCAAACCCAGCTTAGGGTAGAATTCACACCACCCAATCGTGGTTCCTGGAACTAACGCGTAAGTTCAAAAATAAACTGCTGTGAAGGAACCAAGCTACAGCAGAGCTATTCTGTTTGTCTGTTGTTTTTGATGCTCTTGTTTTTTTATTCCCTCAAATCACATTAACAAGAACAATAAAAAAAATCTGTTGACTCACTGGAGGAACTAAGAATAACATCCTACACATGTTAACATTTTCCAGAACTAGGGTGCCTCAAGAAGCAAAACAGTTGCTATATACTTGGCACCTTCTGAAGTCCCTCAATGTGTATTAATATAATTCTTTGCTGGTATTTTCAATGTGGACTCCGAAGCCATTCACAAAGAAAGTAAATAACGTATCCTATGCAAGATATGAAGTTTCATGAATACATGATTTATACGGTACAAAAATCCTCCTGAAATGCTGATGAATACATCAGAACAAGGTGGTAAGTGCCTCTATTGACTCTATGGCCACACAAATGGACCAAAAAACCCAGGCTCTAACTAAGTGCAATACCCGATGCCATTTCTCATTGCTGCTTACATAAGACCATCTGTTCTAAGTCTAAGAAGAAACCTACCAGACTCAGTGTCAACATTTTCTTTCCCTTTGACCACAATTTGTCTTTAATGCTCTTTTGAAGCTCACACTGTCTGAAGCATGCATGTCACATAATATTTACTTCTGACTCCTTTGGGATCTCTACCTGGGATGGTAGTCATGTCTTCCCTTGATGACTAGGCACTTAGAAGTCAGCAAGGAATGTTTACTCTGTGATACTAGGGCCCAATCACATGCCCTTGATGAAGGCCAGCTCAGTACTCTGTCACCTGTCAAACACAGCACATGTTCTTTGCTGCAGACATTGTAAAAGCCTCATTAATGGTGGTCAAAGCAAAGCCAGCTCATGAGCTCATTACACCCCAGGCTGAGTCTGACATTGGGATAGCAGGTATCACATGGCTGCCTCACATTCCTGAGGAAGTAAAGGGGTTTGAAGTATGGCTTTTGTGAGAAAATAATGAGTGATGCTGATGCTCCTGGGGATCATTAAAGTAAAATATTGCCAGGAAGGATAAAGACTAACAACACCTCTCGGCCTATTGACTAGACTTCTACTCAATATGTGTAAAAGCCCAAAGCTACTGGAAATAGTCACCTCATGAGACTCTGTTTAGAATATGCCTCTTTAAGGGACCCACTTGTTTTATTCTTCTCTCATATATTATATCCCAACCACTGTATCCCTTCCCATTTCCCCTCCCAGTTCTTTTTCCCCTACCTCCCCTCTCCCCCAAATCCACTCTTCTTTCATTACCCTTCAGCAAAAGGGCAAGCCTCCCAGGGATATCAAGCAAACATGGCATACCAAGTTGCAATACGACTGGGCACCTTCCCTCGTGTTAGACTGGATGAGGCAACCCAGTAGGAAGAAAAGGGTTCCAAGAGTAGACAAAAGAGTCAGAGACAGTCCCTGCTCCTACTGTTAGAAGTCCCACAAGAAGACCAAGCGACACAATCATAACATACATGCAGAGGGCCTCGGTCAATCCCACACAGGCTCTCTGGATGCTGGTTCAGTCTCTGTGAGCCCTTCTGAGCCCAAGTTAGTTGATTCTGTGGATTTTCTTATGGTGTCCTTGACCCCTCTGGTTCCTATAATCCTTTCTCTTCCTCCTACACAGGATTCCCTTTGCTCCACCTAATGTTTGACTGTGGATCTTCATCTGTTCCCATCAGTTGCTGGATGAAGCCTCTCTGAGGATGATTGTGCTAGGCTTCAGTCCATGAGTATAACAGAGTATCATTAGGAATTATTTCATTGACATTTATTTCTTTCTGCTGGTCCCGTTAGATTCTATCCTAGATCTCTAGGCTATCCAGCCTCTGGTTCCTGACCCTCTAGGCAGTGTCAGGGGTAGACTCCCTCTAGTAGCAAGGGTCTCTAGCTGAACCCATAATTTGGTTGGCCACTCCCATAATTTGTGGGTCACTGCTGGCAGGACAAATTGTAGGTCGAAGGTTATGTGGCTGGATTGGTGCCCCAGTCTTTCCACTGGAACCTGTGCCTGGTTACAGAATATGGCCATCTCTGTTCCCCTTTACTAGGAGTCTTAGCTAGGGTCGCCCTAATAGATTCCTGGGAGTTTCCAATGTACTAGGTTTCTACCTTGCCCCCAAAGTGCCCTCCAATTCCACTTGTCTCCCCCAGTACTCTCTCCCTCCATCCTCCCCACACTTGAATTCCCCCCTCCATCCCCACCCACCCCAGTCCACTCATTTTCCTGGTCAGAAAGGAAGGTTGGTTTGATTCTGGGCAGGGATGGTGAGTACATATCATACATGAATATGCCTGTTAGTGATTTAAAGTCTGATTTAACTTTTGAGTTCAAGTTCCTTCTGTCTCTGCATTGGGAGTCAGGCATAGGTTTCATGAGAAACCCTCACATATTTGCAGGTGGACAATTCTTGCCTCTTCATACAATAGGAGCCATGACTGGAAGTCACCGGCCTTGTGTCCATACTCCAGCAAAGCTGAAGAGGAACAGGGCAGAGTAAAAAAGAAAAAGATGCAAAATCCTGTCCCCTGAGTATTGTGGGTTAGCATTTTTCTAACACTTGAATTCCTAGGGAACTGCAAAATGATTCTATAATCTTTCACTGTCTCTCAGAGGGTTCACGTGCCTGAGTTCTAGATGGCTGAAGCATCAACTATTCTGACATGTCCTATGTCCTGTGTTCTGTGTAAGACTAGGTGGTTCACCAGTGAGGGAAGAGCTTATTGAATCATTCATGAGCTCTCCCACTCAGTTCTTCAACAGTCCTTCATATAATCCACTTCCCTTCATCATCCAAAACAGTTCCTGTAGGATCTTACCAAAGGGCATAAGGCTGGAGTTTTTCTTGTCCCAATGGGTCCCAACACCCTTCTCAATCCCAAATAAACACACAGATGCTATATTAATTATTAAACTGTTGGTGATGACTAAGGCTTCTTATTGTCTGTCTCTGTCTAAATTAATAACCCATATTGATTAATCTATGTATTTCCACATGGCCTTGGCTTATCAGAGAATGCCCGAACCTGTTACTCCTTTGGCAGCTACATGGCGTCTATTTCACGGTCTCTCTCTGCCTACCTTTCCCAGAATTCTCCTTCTAGCCCCACCTGTCCTCCAGCCTCTATTGGCTAAACAGTGTTTTATTCATCCACCAGTAAGAGAAACATATATACAGAAGGACACCCCCATCACAAGGCTGGTCAAGCTGCATCTAGATTTTCACATTTAACCATGAAGAAGGCCATTAGGAAGAGTACCAGTTTTGAGGCAACCATATAAAAAGCAAATTACTGAAGTGAATTAAAGGGATTGAATCTCTTTTCTAAGCCAACCATCAGAAGTGTGCTATGTCTTTCTTATATGGGCACATTTCCTCAGAGTCTTCAAGTATCCTAGAGACCAAATGGCAACTCTTCTTTGAAGACATTCTAGCTTCTTTAAAAATTTTAGATTTATTTATTTTATTGTATATGTTTGAGCATTTTGTCTGCATACAGGTATGTGCCCACAGGGGTCATAAGGCAGCATTGGAACTCCTGGAACTGGAGTGGCAGGTGGTTGTGAGCCATCATCTGAATGTTGGGAGTCAAATTTGGGCCCCCTGCAAGAAGAGGCGCTCTAAACCACTGAGATATCTTTCCATCCACCATGCTAATTTTTGAACAGCGTTTTTTTTTTTTTAGTTCAGATTTAAGACATATCTTTCAAATGTGAAAACAGTCAGAACACATTTCCTACAAAGAATCTTTATAAAAATTGCAATGTTAATTTTAGAACAGAACCTAGTAAAGGAATTAATTAATACAACTTCCCTGTCACCAACGCCCAGGCTATGCAGGAACATCATCAAACATTCTGACTTTGTTCTCTCCAGAAACATACAACCATCACCAACAAAAAAAGGTAGAATATTGCTTACTGCCATGGGGAGGCACCATTGGAAGGGACATGAAGGAGCCTTCCAGGGCACTGGGAATATTGTAAGTTCTGGCCACATGGATGTACATGAAAGTGAAAGTTCGTGTAGTTGTTGTATACTTCAGATACATGTATATATGAGTGTCTCTTGTTTTAAGGACTGAATTATTTCATTTGTACCCATGAACCTTTTATATCACAGGCTTAGTTCATTGTTCCAAGACATTAAGAAAATCTTAAAACTGAGTTCTTCATCACTGGAAAAGGATCTTGGCAGGTTAAATTGGTTAGGATTGAACCAAGAAATGGGCTTTTGGCACTGAAAGAAAAGGGGTTAATCTCTCCCAGTTTTACAACTGAATTTGGGTTTCAGTTCTGTGAGAGGGACAAACAGTGTCTCTCCCAACAAATGGCCATTTATCAACAAACTGCATTCAGGGCCTAGGGAGAGAAAACGGACAAAGCCTGAACCAACCCCCTGCACTATCTCAAGGCAATGACCAAATAGGGACAGATCCTGGGAATTGTCCAAACATGCCCAAAGATGGAAGATTCATAACCATAGCCAGCCCATGTTAGCCCTAGCCAATCAGAAATGTATTGACATAATTGCCACTTGCTTAAGCCAATCATAGATAGAATGACCTAACTGCTCTGGAACACCCCTTGGCTGTGCTTTAAAAGGAGCATATGCGCTACACTCAGGGTCCTTGCCGTTTTGCGTTTGTGTAGGATGGACAGCCCCAGCATGCTGGAATAATAAATGCTCTTGCTGGTGGATGGTGGTCTTTTGTGGGACTTCTCCAGGACCCTAACAGAAGGCTTACTCAAACTCCTCAGACTGATTCATTTGTTAAAATCATCCTACTTTACACTCCTGCTGCCCGTGTTTATTCATCTCATTGCAAATCTATGAAAGACTTTGTCAAGCACTTCATGGAAACAAGACCTCACTGGACTCTCAAACACTGTTCTACTCATTGTGTTCAAGTATTTTAAATCCTTGCACATATAGCTATACTTATTTTATCAATTACAAAGAAATCTGTATTCAATTTTCCAATGTTACTTACTGTATCCAATTTTATTTGGTCAACTTTTGAGGCTATTTTGTAAGACATGTCTAAACTTAAGAAATACAATTTCTATCATCCTTGTGAAATGTCCTTCTTCATCTCTAATTCTTACATTAAAGTGTGCTTTGTCTCTGGCATAGCTACACCCCCTTACTTTCTGAGTTTTCAAGTACTTTTGCTGTATATTTTGACTTTGAGTGTTTCCACCTTTTTATATTGAAGTTCATCTCTTACAGATGGACAAAATTCCAGCATGGAGTGGGGAGGTGTTCATGAAGTCTTGCCCTCACCTGAGAATTTATTGGTGGCTAAAGGCTCCTCTGATATGAAGGCCATTTTCCTGAGAAGCTACTCATGTAGCCCTACATTGATGCACATACTGGCAGCATTTAGTGGACTCAGAGGGCTTATAAAAAAGGGAAGACATGAAATTGGGAAAAAATAGTGGGACAGGTAGGGGAGGGATTGGGGGAGAGGGAATTAGGGATGCACTTGATCAAAGTATGTTATATGCATGTATGAAATTCTCAAACAATAATCACAAAATAATAGTGTTCAGCCGTATAGGAGATGGTTGGGTAAGTTATCTTGTTTCTTTACTAAAGTCTTTATAGTACTCCTTCCTTGAAGCCAAAATTTATTTTTTATATTCTGAAATTTCTTTAACAATAATATGTGGAATAAGTAATATTTTTCACTTAATCAAATATGACATATATGACCCTTTGGTCATGACCCCTTCAGGAGTTGCATAGCGGATATTTACATTACAGTTCATAACAATGGCAAAATTAAAGTTATGAAGTGGCAATGAAATAAAGAAAATAATGTTATTATTAGGGGGTCACCACAACGTGAGGAACTGTATTAAAGGGTTGCAGCATGAGGACGGTTGAGAACCACTGCCTCACAAGGTGGATGTCCTGTGTGAGATCTTGAGGTAATTGGTGACATAGCTTCAAAGAGAGTAGGAAGAACCTGACCCTTCCTCTTTTTTTCTCACTTCTTAGCCATGAGTCACCCACTCTTCCAAGATGATGCCACCAAATGCCACAGCAACAGAGAAAACTAGCTGAAGTAATCTGTTTGTCTTCATAAGGCAATTATGTTGTGGACATCTTAGAGTAATTGGAAGGTGACAAACAGAAAATAGTGGCTCATTTATCCTACCTGAGGTAAGTGCAGCTTTAGCCTACAAAGATAGCAAAATTCCTGAGTAGAATCCAGCTCCAGTCCTCCCTTGTGCATCAGATCTCAGTCCTTGCTCTCAGATGTTTTGCTACTTTGTGTTATTTGACCCACTTCTCCACATTTCTTCCCCTTGTCCTCTTCCTGATAACTTATTTATATATGTTGATCCTTTTCTTGTCACCGCTAGAGATTGAACCTGGGGACTGGCGCATAGGGGGGAAAAAAAGCTCTACCACTGAAGTTATATCCCAGCTTGACTTTTTCAAACCCTACTTTAAAAAGAAAAATAAAGTATTTCTAAGCCAAACCTATGCTATCTGACTATGAACTGAGAAGCTTCAGTAGTAACTCAGATTCTGCTAGTGGCTTCTAAGTGCACAAAGTAAAGGTTAACCAACCAAATCAACTTGAGAACAACCAAATTCAGGGTCAGAATACATATGTGCTTTCTTTTCCATTGTACCTTACTTGGTCTGTAAATTGATGAACGGCCACTCAGGTAAATTACAAGTTATCTGAAGGGTACTTCACCTTATCTTTGCCTTCTACAACTTCTCACTTGTTTCCTTTTTGCCTTAACAGAAAACTATTCTGCCTAGTTTCCAGCATGCTTCCTTCCCCTCTTTCTGTCTGTAGGCTGAGTTTTCCCAAACCTATTTCCTATCTCCAACACACCCAGGGCAAATAAGTGAAGAATTTATTAACAGATATACTATCACAGCATCTTCAGATGATGTAACCATCAAAGACAACACCTTCAGGGCATTTGCATCAATCCAGAAACACTTCTGAAGACACTCCTGGTGATCAGAGAAACCTGGTGGTGCACTTGTCAAAGAGCAAGTTAGGGGTTACTGAAATAGATTGTATTTTGTTCAATCTTTAAAAATCCATTTCCATGTCTGATATTTTACTAGCAGTGGTAAAAATAGAAGCTTCTTCCTCTCAGAGGTTAAAAATACTTTTCCAAAGAGATTGCCCACTTGCAGAAGGAGGAAAACAAAATTGCATCCACAAGCAATTCTTCGCTCTCCTCTTCTCCCTGCTTGTCCCACCTGTAACATTAGCGAAAATGGAAAGCTGACTGTGATTACACAGGTATAATTTAGATGCTTGATTCCAGGTGACCCACTGATTCTACTCCTAGAAAAGTATTCCAGAGAGATGGTCTAACAAAACAAGTGCTGTGCACATCAAGAAGTTACCATAAAATGTACTGCAAGAAAGGAAGGAAGGAAGGAAGGAAGGAAGGAAGGAAGGAAGGAAGGAAGGAAGGAAGAAAGGAAGGAAGGAAGGAATAAAATGATATAAGCAATGTACTTCATTCAAGGAAGATGTTAAATAATTCATATAAAATTATAAATTACACATGGGTTTTAAAATATAGAGCTAGAAACACTATAAATAGTAAATGAAAAGGCAAAATATAAAACATTCTATCTTTAAACTCTAAAATGTACATATAAGGATACAGTATGAAACAAATCAAATCATTGAGTATTGTTTGCCATAGGTTTAAGTAAAGGGGGCTTGTGGCTAGTCATTGTGGAGATGTGAATAGCACAGCCGCCACCACTACATCCTTGCATTTCCTATGTGTGTGACTCACAATTGCACTGAGCAATAAATATTAAAAAGACTATGTATATTAGCAGTCAAATTTCAGTTGTTATAATGGAATTTTAGTAAGATTACCTTAAGATATAATTTAATCTGGTAGTTTATTAACTGGGACATTTATATTCAAAAAATGTTTCTATGTGAAATTCAAATTTAGCTAGTGTTCAAGGCAACAAATTGGATGGGGAGCTGAAAAAAGAAGCTGGTAATTTTATTGGGGGACATTTAAATGCTAAGGATCCATTCTCATCTGTGTCCCAATAGAGGGAGAGGATATTTTGAACTCCTTGTGTTTGGGAAGACATCTCACCAAGAGCAGCTCATCTCAAATGGCACTGATGCAGAATCTTAGTGTGGCTAGACAGGGCAGTTGAGACAAGGCTTCCTCCTGTGGAGCTAGAAAGATTGACTGATCCACAGAGTTTTCAGGCAGAAATAAAAAATTGAACTGACTTTTCTCACATGGAGAGTAGCAGGTGCTCAGACTTTGGGGACTCTAGTCTTGTGATAAAACTTCAAGTGAGAAAAAAAATGAAGTTAAAATATAAACTATTTCTGTCACGTCAATTTTAAAAAAAATAGTGACTCCACCAAAGCTAGTTGTCTACAGCTCTACCTTTAGAATAGCTGCAAGAAGACAGGGTGGACTGTCTCACCAGGATAATATCAGAAGTTAACATAAATGTTAAATCCCTTCAAATTCAAAATTGCCTCCTGGACAACCACACCAGAAGCCTGGCCACCAGCATTTTAAACAAGGAGTCATGGAGATGTCCTCAAAAGTTACTGGACAACTTGAAAAGCAGTCAGCTCAGTGTCTCATTTTACAAGTTAAATGGAGACCGTGACAGGTTGTGTGGTTCAAAGCCATATCTATTCCATAGCTTAGGTCTAGGATGAATAATTGAAGTTATTCAGTTTATCGTTTTCCTGACCATGCCGAAGGATGGCTAAAACCCCAGCACTGACAGCACAGATGGATTGACCAGGACTAGAAGTTGTCATGGTAAGTGAAAAGCAAAGACTAAGGTGACATGGGTAATTTCTGCCATTGTATTTTCAACAAAATCCTTGATAAATTCAAAGATTAAAATAAATAGATGGTCATCAGCCATGGCTAAGACTATAAAGTCAATTCAACTGCAAAGGGAGTCACACTGACTTCCATTTTCCAACTCAGTAACTTTTGCCATAGCAACAATTGCTCTGCATCCAAGACCATGTGTGGTATGTGCAGACATTAGTCTTAAACAACCCATCAAACAAATAAACAAAAACCAAATCTCATATCTACTTTTTTTTTGCTTCCACAGACAAGATATCTAAACATCTCTCCAAAAGAAATTGGTAACTTAAAATAGCAGCAACATATTATTTTGTGGTCTTTTCTAGCAGTTTGTCTATTTATCAAAGACTAGATCCACTCTAAGATTCCAAAGTAATATATAGCTGGCATACAAATCATAACCTGCTGTCAGATAAAGTAGAAAGTCTGTAACAGTTTAAAGAGCTTAGGAAAGTGTAACCAAGGACTTGTTTCTCTCCTAGTCCCAGAATGTTACAAATCAGAGGACAGCTGCTTTTCCTTCATCCATAATTGCACTGTGTTGATAGATCCAACCGGTACCGGCGAAGGTGGACCTGGCAAACACAGCCCTACACTGGTTACCTTCGGTCCTTCTCCAAGTGAAATGGGGCACCTGGTGGTACAGAACCAATATCCTTCAATATAGTAACTTTCCCTCTGGGTGAAATGGTTTGGGAAAACATGGCTCAGAGAGGCATTAGATATTTCTTAAGTTTCTTCCTCTAAGGACTAGCCCCTCTCCTGCCCTTTGCAGCTGCAGTTGCTTCCAGGAGATAGAAGACAGTGAGTGAATGGTACTGGGTTTATTAAACACAATTTGATAGCCAGGCCAGTGAAATGAGCAGCTAAGCCACTGCACAGCTGGGTCTAACCCCTCCCCTGTAAGGCAAATGAGTCAGTCAAAGATGGAGCTGAGAGGAAGTCAGATGGGTGAGTCCTGAGTTGTTTACAAAAAAAAGATGATTGGTTGCCTAGATTGAACCAGATGGGGTCACTGCATGAACAGCTCCTGTTCATTGGGTAAAGCATAGGGTGCCTAGGCACTTGATAGGCTGACCTTCAAAACCATTGACTGGCTGTTTTCCTTCTCTGTGGGTTTTTTGCTTTAAAAGATGCTTGCTGTGGGACAATAAACAAGTTCCTGCTTGACTAGACTCCCTGTTGCATCTGATTGTCTCCGGGATTATGGGAGGCTGGGGAATGGGCAATCTTCACACTTAGCCTTCCTCCAACCCAGCTCAGCCTTCTGTGGTTGGTCTAAGACCCTGCACTCCCCAACTCCACTCCAATGCCAGGATGGGAGAACCCTAATTTTCAGATTTCCTGAGCTCTCTTAGTCCTTGCTAATATAGCCTAAGCAATCAAGCTTTCCTATAATTAGTCAAGGAAGTTTGCCTCAGAATTGAATTCACACTATTTCTGGAATAGAAAATAAATGCTGTGAGTTTAGAACAATTTGGTGGGGTTTTTAGCCCAGTAATTCTGCATGTTTGTGGGTACAATATGATGTTTCAATGTACAGGTCTACTATAAAGATTTAATCAAGATAATTAGCATATGCATTACATAAACATTGATCATTTCTTTGTGATAGGAATATTTAGAATCTCTTCTAGCTCTTTTGAAATATATTATCTATTATTGCTATCTGTACTCACTCTACCACACAATAGAACACCAGGACTCCTTCCACCAATATAAATATACTCTTGTACCCATTGACAACTCTGCCAGCCCTCCTCCCTATCCTCTCTAGCCTCTAGGAACCTTTCTTCTATTTTCATGAGTTCATCTCACATTCCACATGTGAATGAGATCATGTAGTGCTTGTCCTGCTACATCAGGCTTAGTTTACTCAACATGGCATCCTCAAGGTTCATCCAAATTTTGCAAATGACATTTCCCTTCTTCTCAATAGCTGGATAGCATTCTGTTGCATAGATTTATAGAGAAGGTAGATATATGATACAGATTATAGATAGATTATAAATAAATGATAGATACTAGATGGATGATGATAGAGAGATTACAGATAGATAGATAGATAGATAGATAGATAGATAGATAGATAGATAGCATTGATGGACACCGACAATGACTTCATATTGTGTCTATTATGAATAGTACTGAGTATACACGGAAGTACAGATGTATTCTGATGTGCTGATTCCTTAGTGATCATTTTAATCACAATTCAAAGAAGACAAAAGCCCTGAATACTTGGATCAGTAAAGGAAGAAAAAATGTTCCAAGGTGTCTTTACAGGGCTGGGGAGATGGCTTAGTGGGTTAAAGCACCTGATGAAACAGTGTGCCAGTCCAAGTTCAAACCCCCAGCCTCCCTTAAAAGCCACATTCAGCAGTGTGAGCATCTGAAATCCCAGCACTCCTGTGGGTAAGTAAATGGGAGAGAGAGAAGAGAGAATTGGCAGAACTCGCTAGCCAGCAAGCAGGCACATACAGAAGCAAACAGCTAAAAGAACTTTTGGAAACAAAGTGGAAGGTAAGGACTGACACTGGAGGCTGTGCTCTGACCTCCAGAAGTGTATTTTCTCCTCACATTGAAGCAACCCTTGCCAGCAAACAGGCACATAATATAGTAACCCACACACCCAATTCCTTTTAATCTTTAGCTTTTAAGGGAGTATCTGAAGCCTTTGTAGTCGTGTTTTAATAATGTATTTTAAATCATATTTGTTTCTGTTTACGTCTGAACACCTGCTCATCTTTCAGTGTACCACTGTATGTATGCAGGCCACTTTTGGACCCAGAAGATGGTGTCAGATGCCCTGAAACTGGAGTCACAGGCATTTGTGAGCCTTCTGGTGGAACCAAACCTGGATCCTCTGCAAGAGAGGAAAGTATTCTTAATCACTGAGCCATCTTCCTAGCCTCCTGCAAAGGTACTCTAAAGGAATTTTTTTATTAAATGTGATATCTAATTTCACACTCTTCTGCTTTATGAAAACATTATTGGCAAGCAAGTTATTTCACCAAACATATCATTTCATTTCAACATACATTCCACACTTGTGAACATTTTCCTATGGTCGTAAAATTTAATGGCAACATTGTATATTCTGTGTAGATGTACACATATTTTAAAATCCTGCTAATTGAGAAGAATGAGTGATGGGCAAAGGGTTCAAGACCAGGCTGGTGAAACCCACAGAAACAGCTGACCTGAACAATGGGGAGCTCTTTGTCCCCAGACTGATAGCTGGGATACCAGCATGGGACTGAGCCATACCCCAGGAACATGGGTTTCAGTGAGGAGACCTCAGAAATCTTCGGGACCTCCTGTAGTAGTTCAGTACTTATCCCTAGAATAGGTGTGGACTTTGGGAGCCCAATCCACATACAGGGATACTCCTTGAGCCAAGACACAGGGCAGGGGGGGCGGGGCTAGGCCCTATCCCAAAGGATATGATAGACTCTGATGACCCCTTATGGAAGGCCTCACCCTCCCTGAGGAACAGAAAGTATATGTGATAGGTAGAGTATTAGTTGGGGGGGGGGGACATATAGGGGAGGAGGGAATGGGAACTGGGATTGGCATGTAAAACAATCTTGTTTCTAATTCAAAGAAAAAAAGAAAAAAAGAGAAAATCCTGCTAATTACTAAGCACATGAGTAATTTGTAAATGTGGTGCACATTTCTGATTGTTTCTCTTTTTTTTTGGGGGGGGGGTTCCAGACAGGTTTTCTCTGTGACTTTAGAGACTGTGCTGGAACTTGCTCTAGGCTGGCCTCAAACTCACAGAGATTTGCCTTCCTCTGCCTCCCAAGTGCTGAGATTAAACGCATAGGTCACCACCAACCAGCTCTGATGGTTTTTCTAAGAAACAATTTCTTAGGGGCTGTACAAATACCTCTGGGGAATCTCATATGCATAATGCTCTAGGTTCAGTTCCTGGTGTTGCAAAGGAGGAAAAAAATGAAAAGAAGGAATAGAAGATGGGTAAAAAAGAAATAATTTCCTGAAAATAACATCTCTAGGTGTACTGGCTGGTTTTGTGTGTCAAATTGACACAAGCTAGAGTTATCAAAGAGGAAGGAGGCTCAGTTGAGGAAATGCCTCCATGAGATCCAGCTGTAAGGCATTTTCTCAATTAGTGATCAATGGGGAGGGCTCAGCCTATGGAGCATGATGTCATCCTGAGCTGATGGTCCTGGGTTCTATCAGAAAGCAGGCTGAGCAAGGTAGGGGAAGCAAGCCAGTAAGAAGCACCCTTCCATGGCTTCTGCATCAGCTCCTGTCTCCAGGTTCCTGCCCTGAATGACTTCCTGTCCTAACTTGCTCCAATGATAGATAGACTATGACCTGAAAGTGTAAGCCAACTTTTGGTCATGATGTCTCTTTGCAGCAATAAAAACCCTAACTAGGATACTGGGTAAAATGAGATGAGTATTTCATGAGTTTTAAAATAGGTCACAGTATTGATCTTCTGAATGATTGTTAACAAGCTCTAATTAATGCTTCTAAAACACCAACTTCAGTTTTATAACTTTTTTAAACCATTCTATTTTGAAATGTGGAAAAAAAGAGTCTCATTACTACCATGGTAAATTAGTATGATTTCTAGTGCATAGAACAGTTGTTTGTCTATATGTATATGAATCTCTTCCTTAGTTTTTACTTGTTCAAGTCATCTTCTCATTTCTCAATTAGATTTTTTTAGATTTATTGTATTTTATATATGTGGATGGTTTGTTTGCATGTATATCTGTATACTATGTGCATGTCTGTTGTTCAAGGAGATGAGAAGAGGGAATGGGATCCCCTGAGACTGGAGTTATAGGTGATTGTGAACTATCATGTAGGTTATAGGAACCAGACCCAGGTCTTTTACAAAAACAGCAAATGCTCTTAACCACAGAGCCAATTATATTTTTATATAATTATAAATTAATTGTTACTTTTCACCTTTGTATGTTTTCAGAACATCAATCTTTGATCACATAAGAAAGTATCCCAAACTTTCCTCTTTTCCCAACCTCAGGGAATGAGGTCTCCAATATTCCACAAGCCATAGGCCCCTGCTCATATCACCTTCTACTGTGGTGATATCTTGCTTGTACAAATAAAGCCTGTCTGAAGGTCAGAGAATGGAGCTTGCCACTAGCTAACCACAAAGGTCTGGAGGTCTGTACAGACAGACAGGAAGTGAGATGGCTGGGTAGAAACATGAAGTGAGATGGATAGGCAGAGAGAGGATATGAGCAGAGAGAAACAGTAACTTACTCTCTCTTGTCTTCTGAGACACTAAGGAGGCTGTGGCTTGCTCTTTCTTCTCTCTGATCTCTCAGCATTTCCTAGTATCTGACTCTGGGTTTTTATCACTTAGACCAATTAAGAACTCCCATTTCACATTCTGTAGTATTCCACAAGTCATATGCCCCTGCTCATGCCACCAACCCCTCTAATCTCCTTCAATTAATTTATTTTTAGTTATGTGTCCGTATGTTCGTCTTTGTGTTTGCCACGCGTAAGCTTCTGCCTATAGAAGCCAGGATAGGGTGCCAAATACCCTGGAGCTGGAGATGTAGACAATTCCAGACATAAGTGCTGGAAAATGAACGTGAGTCCTCTGGAAGAGCAGCAAGCACTTGTGGCTGCTGAATTATCCACTGAAATCTTCTTTCTGATTATAATGGTCAGTTTTAAATGTCAGTTTGTTACAACTTGCAGGTAGTCTCCACTGAGGAATTGTCTATATCAGGTTGCTTTGTGGAACAGGGACACATCTATGAGCGATTGCATTGATTGCCTAAAAGACCCTCTCCAGGTATGGGTGACATCACTCATAGCACCCAAGATAAGAAAGGGCATGGAGGAAAGATGATCATTCACCTTTCAGTCCCTTGGCCTTTACTCTCCCTTCATTCTCTGATGCTGTTGACACCATTGCTAGGCTTCCGACGTGGATTGATGGCTAATAACTTCCAGGAATCCTCCAAGCCATCCAATAGATGGGGACCACTGAGGTACCCAGTCTCATTGACTGAGCAATGGCCTGTGTAAGACAGCCATTGGGAGATCACTATGACATCTGAGGCATTCAGTTTTGTGGACCAAGCAAGCAGCTACTGGGTCCTCAGGCTTTTAGCCAAGTAGTGATATGCATGCCTTTAATCCCAGCACCTGGCAGGCAGATCTCTGAGAATTCGAGGCCAGCCTGGTCTAGAAAATGAGTTTCAGGACAGCCACAGCTATTTATACAGAGAAACCCTGTCTAGAAAACAACAAAAAACAAGATGAACAAAAGAGAATGTCAGCCTTTCACATGTGAGACAGCTGTTGTTGGGCCAGATTGCATATGCCCATTCAATAATCCTGTTAATTCTGCGCTAGAGAACTCTAACCAATATGCTAATCCTGATGTGTACTATGGGCACTAACTTTAAGATGTGCCCAGAATCTAGCCAGTGTCCACCACCTGTATCCACAATGGTATTCTTTCTCAAAATCATTACCTGTGTTCTTGCTATCCAGGAAAGAAATGAACAATTGCATGTTATTGAAACTACAGAAGTAGTATAACTTAACTAATTCTCCATTTTTCATTATATTTCCAATCTTTCAATAATAAAGAATATGAAATTAAGTTATTTGCCAAAAGAAACAAGGAGTGAGTGACTCCACTTAGGGAGACAAGCTGTAGATGAGGACCACAGTTTAGTCTTGCTAAGTCTAGGGATATTTACCTGATATCTACAGATATGCATGCTATACATAGAGGTTTATTTCAAAATATTTATTTTAGTTCATTGTTGCATGCCTCGAGATTAAATCGGTATGTTTTAAAGTTAAAGGATTCTGTAACTTTCTCCTGTGTGGACTTACTTTGTTTGGTTGGTTTTTGCTTGCTTTTTTTTTTTTTATGTTTTGAGACAAGGACTCATGTAGTCTAGGCTGGCCTCAAACTCACCACATAATCAAGAATGACCTTGGCCCTGTGTCTTCCCCCTTCTACCTTATGACTGCTGATATTACAAGCATACACCACACCCAGATAAAAATATCTTAGTAATTAATATAGGAGACCTATTAATATGTAAATACGATATTTCAGCTTGGTTTGCACTTTAACCTGGAAGTCTATTACACAATGCTGCCACCTGCCTATAATCTGTCAATCATACTTTATTAAGACCTGGGTACAGTGAAGTAGTTTAAAATGTAAAATAGAATCATCCTATTTGATGGTTATCAAAACTGCCAGCTGAGTTACTGAAAAACTTGATCTGTTCCTATCTGCCTTCCACTAGGACACAAAGGAAATAGGAAAGCCAAGAGAAAAGAGAGGGGCCATTACTGTAAATGTTTCATAGAATGGAATCTCTCCTTTGACTGGAGACCCAGTGTTATTCTTCTTTATGTTAATCTGTGGCTTGTGGGAAGTGGGCATTCCATTAACATTTGTGAATTAAATCAGTCTACTTTTCTCTAAAGAAAAATGTCATGGTCACAAATGTTTATTATGGATGCTTGTTGGTGTTTTGTTCCATTTTTTCTTTTTCTTTTCTTTTTTTTTTCTTTTAAGTTGGCCTATAACTTGCTATGTAGACCTGAGCTCCACCTACCTCTGCCTCCCAAGTATAGATATGGAAGCCTTGGCTATGTTTTTGTTTTTGTATTGTTTAAATAAAAGCAGCAGATTAACTTCCGGTAACTTCAAGAATCTGCAACAGAAAGTAAGGAAAGGAAGATTAATTACCATTAGAAACAACTGTTCTTTTCCTTTTCACTGAGGGCAGAGGTAGACAATGGCTTAGAACATAAGCAAATTAAAATCCATTGACTTAGCAAGACAGAAAATTAGAAGAGCAGACATGTATAATGTTAAATATAAATGAGAGAAAGAAAACATGATAATTAAACATGGTAATTAAACAACATCATGTGCTAAAATGCTAGTCTCAGGGCAGGAAATGTGGCTCAGTGCTAAGATGCTTGCTTAGGGTGTTCAACGCTTCTGGTTCAATGCCCAGCACCAGGGGTGGGGGATGGGGACACTGGAAATATTTTTCTCTTAATGAACAATGTCAGAATAGATATATGTAATGGTCGAGAAAAGATTCAATTCCACCTGTAGCACAACGTTATGTAGCTAGACAGAAATTAGCAGCCTTAGAGGAGAGCTTTGGACTCTACCTCTTGTTTCCCTGGTAACACCAGGAAAGTAAACATCAGCTTTTCCAGTCCTTAGGCATCCCGGCCAAAAGCATGGATGCCCAGCCCTGGGTGGCATTTTGACTTGACATTTTGATCTGTCCCATGGACTAGTAAATTGCATGTTGTGTCACCTTCCTCAGTTAATCCAAGTGCAGGGTCCACCCCCACAGCCTCCTGGCTCTTCACAGGCTGTTCTCCCTTCCAGGAGTCCCATGCAGCCATCCTGTTTTTCCTTATACACATTTAATCATCCACTACATCATTACTCTGTAGTTCCCAAAATTAGCTTCATATAGCAATCTGTCATCTAGAACACTAAATATAACTAGAGATGTATAGATAAAGAAAGGATAAAAGGAATAAACGGTGACTAAGTCATAACATTCCCCAGGACCCTGAGATTTCTCCTTGTATACATCAGGGACAGCATCTGGCCTGCTACCCCTTGCCCCAGCTCTTGGTGACTCTATATCTCAATGCCCTGGTACTTCTTAGATGCTGAGAGAGGGCAAATCTGTGACTTAAATTATCTCCAGCTTGAACTCATAATACACTGAGCATTCCAACACACTTGTTTTCTCCTGATGCTGAGAGAATTTTTTAGAATTTAGATATCTGTGTCTGCTACCTTCAGAGCTTATCTTTCAAGACAGCGATCTCAATGCTGAAGGACAAACACATGATCTCTTGTCATGCATGGCAGATATATTCATGTCAGTGACTACAAAGCAGCAATTGGTAAAATGCAGCAGCCTTTTGAGGTAAAAGTTTCTAATAAACTAGATATAGAGGGAATTGCCCCACACACAATGTATACCATGCTTAGTGATGAAAGTCAAAAACATTGCCTCTGAGATAAAGAACCAAACCAGAATTCTCCATCATGTTCCTTCTTCTGAGCATAGAACTAGAAGTCTTTGCCAGAACAATTTTCCAAGACAAAAATTGGGAAGGAAGAAATTAAATGGCTTCTATTTGCAGATAACAGAGTCTTATGTGACATATTAAAGAATCCACAAAATAAAAATAAAAAAAAACGTGAACAAGTTTAGTAGGAGTACAGGGTACAAAGCAAACATATAAATGAATCACTGGGGTTTCTCTATATGAATAATGATCTATCCAAAAATAAATCAAGAAAATATCAAATCCATTTATAATAGACACTAATGCAAAGAAATAAAGATTTTGCCACAGAGGTTAAAGACCTGCAAACAGAACTCTATAAACATTGATGGAATGAATTAAGAAAAAAGTCAACAAAGGAACAAGCATAGGTCAGTGAATTGTAAGAGTTAATATTTAATATTTCCTTTTGTTTGGATTTATTTTGGTTTTTTGCTTTAGATCAGGTCTCACTATGTCCTGAGCTGACCTGAAATTCACAATCACTCCACCTCTGCCCCCTAAGTTCTGAGATTACAGGTGTATGCCACCACATCTAGTTTGTAAGAGTCAATACTGATAAAATGCCCATAGCAGCTAAAGCAAACTGTAGATTCAGTGCAATTCCTCTGCAAATGTCATTGATATTTTTCACAGATGTAGTTTCAAGAAGTAGGCATGGTGGTGGCACATGCTTGTTGTCCCAGCACTTGGGAGATAGAGACATGGATTATGAGTTCAAAGCCAGCCTGAGTGGCAAAGTAAGGCTCATCTAAAACAAAATAATATTAAAAAAGAATCTTAAGATTTTCTTGGAACCAAAAGACCTCAGATATCCAAAGCAACCCTGAACAAAAGGAACAAAACTGTATCCATTACAAAGCTACTATACTCAAAACAGTATGGCCTTGGTATCAAGGCATATAGATAGATGAGAGATGGAGAGATAGATACATAGATAGATAGATAGATAGATAGATAGATAGATAGATAGATAGATAATATAAATCCAAGAAATTTACCCATGCAACTTATGGTTAACTGATTTTCAGCAAAGTTTATAAGAAAGCACAATGAAGGATGATCTCTTTAATGAATGATGCTAGGAACACTGGATGTTCACAGGTAGATGAATGAAGTTGGGGTCTCATCTTGTACCATGTGAAAAACTTAACTCATACCAAGAAATGTATGCAAATATCTTCAGCATCACTAGCCATCAGCAAAATGCAAGTTAAGACCACAATGAGATATTAAGAGAACAGCTCTATCAGAACAACAAACTATGTCAAGAATTGGTGGGGATATGAAGAAAATGGGATGCTGGCACACTGATGTGGGAATCTTTGTAGAAAGGGCCACTGTGATAAGCAGTATGGAGGTTAACCAACAATGTGAGAATGTGTGAAGTGATGCATGAATAAAGAAAATCTCTCTCTCTCTCTCTCTCTCTCTCTCTCTCTCTCTCTCTCTCTCACACACACACACACACACACACACACACACACACTTCACACATACCACACACATATATATACCCACACATACACACACACATACTCCACACATGACCACAGACATTTATAGCAACACATAGATCACACAGAGAGATACACACACACGTACTAATACACTGTTTAGCCTTTAAAAAGAGAAAACCCTGTATTTGCAGCAATATGAATGAATCAAGGACATTATAGTAAGTGAAATGATCCAGATGCAGGAATCTAAAAGCATGGTCTCATGAATATGTAAAATTATAGGAGAAGGCCAGCTACAAGGAGCTGGAAGCGGGTGGTATTTGGGATGAATAAGGTCAAGATATCTATTGTACAATATGTGACTATAATTAACAAATGTTACCTTTTTAATTGCTGAAAGTAAATTTTTAGTATCACCACCACAAGAAAATGTTTCAAGGTAATGCTTCTGATAATTACTTCAATTTAGCCATTTAATATTATGTGTGCATTTCAAAACATGTTATATACAATATATAGGATTTTATTTGTGATTTAAAATTAATTGGCCTCCTTCTTTATCTTAAACAGCAGAGAAAAATAGAAATAGGGGTAGAAAGGAATGAGTTAATATACAAATAAATAGAATAAAGGTCTTGAAGGACAACATGCCATGAACTGAGGGTACAATGACATGTACCATTCTACCTAGTTCCACAACGATAGTCTCTATCACAAGGGGTATCTGCACCAGCCAGTGCAAACCATCAGTTCTTTCCCAAACCCTCAGCAGGTTCCCATCTCCATCTATGTGACCAGCCTTTCTTCTCTACCATCTACTTTCACCTCTTCTTTATCCAGCATTCTTTAACCAACCTGTGATTCATTGCTCTTTCACTCTTCCTTTTCTCTTTCTGGCCACCATTGATTTCTCCAATTGTCTCCATTCTTTCCCCTTGTCTCTACCTCTTCTCCTCTCCCAGAATGGACTTTCAACATGTAAACACCCCAACCTGTAGGACTGTAATGACAGTAATAGGCAGCATTCGGTGATCACATTGTCAATGTACCAGTGAAAGCTCTTTGTGTCTTTTTTTTAATATTTTTATGTGCATTGGTGTTTTGCCTACATGTAGATCCGTGTGAGGGAGTCAGATCCCCCTGGAACCTTAGTTATAGACAATTGCAAGCTACCATGTGGGTGCTGGGACTGGAACCTGGGTCCTTTGGAAGAGCAGCCAGTGTTCTTAATCTCTGAGCTATCTCTCCAGCTCTGTTCTTTGTGTCTTAATTCTTGCATCAACAGTTGTGGTTTGAATATAGACTCTCCCAATTTTGAATGTCACCACTGTGAAATATTAAGAAGTCAGGAGTTATAGAGATGGTTAATACATAGGTGCTTTCTTTTTGTAGGTGGAGTGAAGGTCCTTATGGAAGTGTCCTCTTATCTTGCTGCCTGTTTCCATACCATGTGAAGACACAGTGTCCCTCCCTCAGGAAGCTGACTGCAGCCCTCAGCAAATGATCATGGGCTTCCTGTTCCCCAGAATTCTGGAAAATAACTTCTATTCTTTAAAATCTAGTCTTCATTAAGTATCAGTACAAAATGGGCTAAAATATCACTTCAGGCAGGCCTGCCTTATCCTTAAGCCTATCCTACAAGGGAAGTATAGAAAGGGAAGTATAGAAAGTAATTTGATCAATGTTTCATACCTAATAAAAATCAAATAATGAATGCAAATGCTGTGGAGCCCTGCCCCAGAATTCATGATATTAATTACTATGTTGTGTGTCTACCTTAGTCTGCAGATATACTCTCACAATTCCTTCAAATCCTAATGAATGTAATCATAACATTATGCAACATAGGAAATATATATTGATATTAGTACATAGGTTTGCTAATAGCTATCTGCATTTACTATCCAGGAAGAATAGTCTTAGATAAGCATGTATTCATAATGAAAGGCCCCAGTCATTATGGGCATTATGCATGGACCAAAATATTGTGTATAACATTAAGATTTTATGTAAACTTCAATATAAAGAAATGTCTGTATTCATGCACACATGCAGAAATACCTATCAACAAACATAATATGTAAGAATAATATAAGAAAACTAGCTAGGAATACACTCACATTAGTTTTAAGGTAGAAAGGGGATCTGGAATAG